>NW_026932287.1:0-51435 GCF_032062105.1 Saccostrea cuccullata | reverse complement strand
CCTTCTTCCTTGCCCTCCCTATGATAAAGTGGACACTTTATAAGTTATGGGTTTAATACCTGCCTGTAATAGTAAAATTTTAGGAACCACTTGGTGGCACCACCACCACTTATTACTGATAACGGTTTTTAATAGTCTCATAGACCCATAAAGTTTACTGAGTAATAATTTTCGAAACATACTTCAACGTAGTTTACGCGTGTGCAATATTTCAGTTTACAATCGTTAGAGTAACCATATTTCAGGTTAGCTCATTGGCCCTGTCATATTCTTGAGGTCCTTGAAAGAGGTGAAAAGGTATTCTTCTTAGAGTCATTAACCTTTTCCTACTACGTGTTTGTTTAACTGGAATAAGATGATAGGGTAATTTATTTCTAATTTTTTCTGTTAAAAAAGAAATATTTTTTTCTTCAGGTGAGCCTTACTGCCTCTGAGTGTCTGATTTATTATATAATTAATTGTCACATTAATTATCCAATGATTAACCCTTAATTATCTGAAATGAAGTATTAAAAACAGTACTGCCTCTGAGTACTCTCAGTTCTTTGATGAATTTCCTTATTGGCTGCTAGCTTCTACGGGCTTAGTGGCTGCTGTTATTGGCTGCTAGCTTCAGCCTGGTGTTTGATAAGGATGTTGTGATGACACCTTAAAAACATGAAATGAATACAGAAAATAAGAAAAATATCACGATATCTTTAGTATACAATGGAAATATAGTTTTCTTAGCGAAGTCTTATTGATCGAGTCCCCAGGTAATACAAAACATACGGGCAAACTGCTAATGTAATAGCAAAAGACGCTGTTACTGTCGACCTTCCATATAAGATTCTCTATTTAGTTGAATGATGGTGATAATACTGTCTGTTACTTGCTTAAAAAATCTTCAGAAGATTGCATGTGTGTGCCAGATTGGGTCCTCAACTGTTTATGGAGACTCAGGTATGTAAATCAATGGAATTTCTAAATTTAAGTGGGACTTATCCAACTTTATTTTTAGCAAAGATGAAACGTGACGCTGTTTTAGACACTTTGACGTTATAATCCGTGCGCCGTAGGGCGATATAATACATAGCATAAAACCTCACAATTTGTTTATTTATACATATATCTATTTGAAATTTGCTCTTGTATTCATAATATATGTACGAAAGAGTAGTGAAAACTTCAGAACGCGGTGATGATTATTATTCAAACTAGACATCTTGTCAACGATTTACCGGACAACCCTCGTACATAGTATATACTATGTATATATTTTTTAAAAAATATTACTTTGATTTCAAATACATGTAAATAATTTTATTTGGTTCCAGAGCAAAGTTTTTAAATGAAAAAATTACACTTTTTCTGATTTAAAACGAACTTGACATTAAAACCTTTTCCCTTTCGAGTTATGGCAAAACTACCTTAGCGTCATGCCAAGACGTTTGTCTATGACTGAGGAAATAGCAGTGGTGTGCATGATAAAGCCAGCCGTGGTCACATCCTGAAATAGAAAATTATTCATATTATCAGTAAAAAATTACCTAAATCTTTGTTATTGTGAATTTTCATCATTTTCATTATTTTTTTCAAAAAGTAACAACTTTGTATTTTTTTTAGATCATGGGTATCATCATTTCAAGTACTTATAAATCTACAGATAATTGGGTTTGTTATGAATTGCTCCTTATCTTAAACTTTTAAATTTGTCTGAATTTAATTGTTTTATCTTCTTTTGAACAAAATTATTATTAACACAGAGAATTTCATGTACCGGTAACAAAAAATAATTGTTTCTCTCTTGAAAATTTAGATGATCAGATACCCCGGTAGTACCTAGAACTTTTACTTGGAGAAAAGTGTCTTGGACAGTCATATTTTCCCTTCATTTTTTAATGATTGATTCATTGTAAATTGGTTTACGTCACATTCGAGAATCTTTTCACATATATATAGACGTCATTATACCCAGTGAATGACTTCAAATTTAGACTTATACAGGTTTGGGGGAAACGTAAATTCCGCTATAATAGTGGTATTTCACTATTATTTAAGAAATGAATGTAATATTTTTTCCTTTGATCGATGTATCAAAGAAAAATTTGGACGGAAAACTTCATCAATGCGCGTAGCGCATTGATGAAAAAGTTTTCCGTCCAAATTTTTCTTTGATACATCGATCAAAGGAAAAAATATTACATTCATTTTTTATCATTTAATTATGATTTTAAATAAATAAAACGAAACTTTCTTTCACCTTTCTATTGAATTTACGCATCAAAAACAGTGCGCACGAATACATCACAACAACGTTAACGTTGCTGAAATTCAAAATGGCTCAAACGAGGAAACGTTCTCAAATATTGTCGTGGCATTACCAACATTCTCTGAAATAATTTACAGTTCTTTAACACAAAAAAACTTACTTGTTGTGTTATCGCAATCGGTATATTTTCCCCGGTAAGTTATCGAGGTTTTGTAAATGTAAAGGGAAGCTACTCAAATATCCTAACAGTTCGAACATTAACGTACGTTAGGTCACAGAAATTTTGGATTCCTGGCGGGATTTCTATTTGCACATCTTTTCATCTGAATATTTTATACGTATATTATAAATACGTATCACAACCTGTCAATGCTGTAAAACCTGAAAGAGTCTGCTGTCGACTGTGTAAGATTAAAAGAATATGTCCTCATTCATGCAGTGTCGTTTTTCTCGATCATTCGTTTCCCAAAATTTAACAGATTAACGGTTTTCCTCTCTTTGGTAGCATAAAAAAACGTTTCTTCAGAATTCTATTGTTCATACCAGACATCTCAAAGCCAAACATTTAACAAAATTATGTCGATTTCTCTCCTTCTTTCCCAAAACTGTACTGTTGTTATGCAGACGATTTGATTTGTTTAGCAAAGGGCGATAATTCAACAAGAAACGAAAGTAGAAAATAAGTCAGGAACATAACGGACAAATTTCGAAATTCAGGAAAATATTTATTAAAGTAAACTTATTTAATTATTCCTTCAAGAAGTAAGTAACCTGAAAGCGGGAAATATACAAGTAGAGACTGCCAAGTAGTTCCGGCTGCTTAGTGCAAGCGAACTCTAGATTTTATTGATGCAGGTATCAAAATAATTTTTCAACCAATCAGAATCAAGTATTTCATAGAAATTAAATGATAGTGAAATTACGCTATATTTCCCGTCGTGAATACCCTCAATTTCATCCGATACCATGCAAGGCGTTTGAACCGCAAGTCATGGTGGGTATTAAAATGAACAAAAACTGTCATGCTTACATATTTTGAATTTTAATAAATGTTCTACCGTTGCGTTTAATAATGCGAGCACTGTTTTTTAAACGGAAGTTGCATTTTTAACATAGCAACCGATGATTGCAGGGGTATCTAAGCCTGTTTGAATATCACTTATTGCTCATTAACGTGCACAAATTGATGCTTGCTACAATTGCACTGAAAAGGTTTTATGGAATTAAACAGTAAAAAGATTATTTCTGTCTGCATGGTTACGGGTATGGAGGCTCGTTATGGAAAACGGAAAGACACATTATGGCAAAAATAAAAAAAGAGTATAATGATAAACTCGATTTCTATCCTCTTAACAAAATCAATTTATAATAAATAATCAAAAAATTACTTTTTAAAAAATAAAAACGATTCTAGAAAATATATATAATTTTTAATTTCTGCTGGTTAATTGTTTATTTCAGAAAAAAAGACTCAGTTTATTTTGGTGTCCGGAATATTTGACAAGAGTGCCTGTAACCTTATTTTAACACATGTTCAAATAAATATGATTGGAACAATCTTTTTAACTCTGCACAAATGTATCTTATTTTACACTTTATGCTTATGCACTTAGGCAAGAATGATTTAACTTTAAAATCTGAGAGAAATAGCTATAGTTTTTTTCTTGCTATTTGAAAAATATTTATATCTAATTATATTCTAGGAAATGAAAGAATGTAGCAAAAAATCACACCAAAAGTATTTAAGAAATGAATGTAATATTTTTTTCCTTTGATCGATGTATCAAAGAAAAATTTGGACGGAAAACTTTTTCATCAATGCGCGTAGCGCATTGATGAAGTTTTCCGTCCAAATTCAATCAAAGGAAAAAATATTACATTCATTTCTTATCATTTAATTATGATTTTAAATAAATGAAACGAAACTTTCTTTCACTTTTCTATTCAATTTACGCATCAAAAAGAGTGCGCACGAATACATCACAACAACGTTAACGTTGCTGAAATTCAAAATGGCTCAAACGAGGAAACGTTCTCAAATATTGTGGTGGCATTTCCAACATTCTCTAAAATAATTTACAGTTCTTTAACACAAAAAAACTTACCTGTTGTGTTATCCCAATCGGTATATTTTCCCCAGTAAGTTATCTAAGTTCGTAAATGTGAAGGGAGGCTTCTCAAATATCCTAACAGTTCTAACGTTAGGTCATTTGCACATAGAATTCATTTGCACATCTTTTCAACTGAATTTCAAACCGAACATATAAATACGTATCACAACCTGCAGTCAATGCTGTAAAACCTGAAAGAGTCTGCTGCCGACTGTTTAAGATCCTCATTCATGCAGTGTCGTTTTTCTCGATCATTCGTTTCCCAAGATTTAACAGATTAACGGTTTTCCTCTCTTTGGTAGCATAAAAAAACGTTTCTTCAGAATTCTATTGTTCATAATGATACCAGACATCTCAAAGCCAAACATTTAAGAAAAGTATGTCAGTTTCTTTCCTTCTTTCCCAAACTGTATTGTTGTTATGCATGCAGACGATTTGATTTGTTTAGCAAAGGGGGTAATTCAACAAGAAACGAAAGTAGAAAATAAGTCAGGAACATAACGGACAGGTTTCGAAATTCAGGAAATATTTATTAAAGTAAAAGTATTTAATTATTTCTTCAAGAACTAAACTGGAAGTGGTAAATATATATACATGTAGAGACTGCCAAAGTAGTTCCGGCTGCTTAGTGCAAGCGAATTCTAGATTTTATTGATGCAGGTATCAAAAGAATTTTGAAACCAATCAGAATCAAGTATTTTATAGAAATTAAATGATTAATTTTTCAAGCTTTTAGAATTATGCCATTGTATTATTGTTTAAAACGCAAGGAAACTTCAAATAACCAATCACCACTGCTAGATGTGTCTAAAATATCTTTGACTCAATTCATATTTTCCACAATAAAAAATTGATGTAAAGATCAAATCGGCCGCAAACAATTTAGCATTTGATAAAGTACTATCACAGTTTTGAATGCATAACTATGCAATGGAAGTACAATATATTCAAAGCTGAACTAGAATCTCGAGAAGCGTATATTTTCATTTTCAATCAAATCTTTTAGCACTGACTTCATATGCGTCAGAACCGGGGGGGGGGGGGGGGGGGCTTAGCCCCCACTCCCCATTTTCCTTTTGCAGTGATAGACATTTCCTATGTATTGAAAATTGGGGTTTACCTTTTTTGTTGGTTTAACCCCCCCCCTTCAATTTGCTTCCGACTCCTATGGACATGATTACATCGATTAATCCATCTGATGAGCAAATGCACTTAAATATCTATGTGCGTACTTACTTTTAAAAACAAATATTTATTTATATTGCTTTGAAGACAGTCTGAAATAAAAATGACCGAACCACGTGTACCCTGGGTCCTGATCACGTGATAATTCCTATCGTTTATGCAGTATAGGTTATACCGCAAGGCGCTTTGCAAAATATTGAATCGAAATTATCCTTTTATCATTCACATCATTCGCAGCTGTAACATATTCAATTTTTATGAGCTGAACAGTTTTTAATTTTTATTTTAAACCATGAACTATATGTACCACGTCGTTGTGATGCAACCGGAAATTCATAATTTCCTTTTATTTCTATATAGTACCTTTTGTAAACTCTTTTTATATAGTCAAAAATTATCAAATATCTTGATGAGAAATAACAATGAAATTGAAACTTTATAACAATAATATTTTAATTTTGATTATTAAGCATTAAAAATATATTTTACTCATGATTTTCTACATGTTATCAATGAAGAATTATTATGCTGAATTATAGCAAAAATTACTTCTCAATTCCCATGTTCACTATCTAACACAACCATTCACAGAAAGATCAGCCGAGCGTTGCGATAATAATGGGTCTTTCCGTTTACCATAACGGGCCTCCATACCCGTAACCATGCAGACAGAAATAATCTTTTTCTTGTTTAATTAAAAAACCCTTTCCAGTTTAAGTTGACAATCGCAACAAGCGTCAATTTGTGCACATTAATGAGCAGTAAGTGAGATTCAAACAGGCTTAGATACCCCTGCAATCATCGGTTGCTATGTTAAAAATGCAACTTCCATTAAAAAAAAGAGTGCTCGTATTAATAAACGCAACGGTAGAAAATTGATTAAAATTCAAAACATGCAAGCATGACAGTTTTTGTTCATTTTAATACCCACCATGACTTGCGGTTCAAACGCCTTGCATGGTATCGGATAAAATTGAGGGTTTCCACGACGGGAAATATAGCGTAATTTCACTATAATAGTGAACTACCACTATTATAGCGGAATTTACGTTTCCCCCCAACCTGTTATAACTCGACACTCGGGGTAGTTTAACATTGAGTTTTTTTTATCGTTCCTACGCATTACTTAAGGTCTCATCATCCAAAAGACCCACCATTTTCACTTCAAAGTGCCGAACACTTGGCGCATACTATTAATAAATTCTACTAAAAAAAGAAGAAAAACAAATTTCAATTCAAATTAGTTATTTTTTTTACCTATATTCTTCCAGAACTCCCAACCAGATTGAACATCGTAGAGCATCGATTCGTTTGGATGATTTGTTGGAAGTTTACAGAATTTAGTCAAGGCGTTGTAGAAAATTCCTACACACTCAAGTTTGTCCATCAAGCATTTCATAGAGCATTCAATGTGGTCCATGTTCTCCAGTTCGGTAAGAAAGGTTTCTAGACTCGGCAGACGGTTGTCATACTCAGATAACTTAATCAGCTCGATCTTGTTCATATCTGTGTTACATCTTACAAACCACACAGTAAGGAAAGACAATAGTAATAAATTTAAAAGAAAGCAACGATATTCACTCTCTTTCATGATGCAGATTTTATACGTTAAAATCCTGTACCCTTCGATCCCTTTAACTTTCAACACAAAAACTCTGCTTAATACAGCCCAGTTTTTATGCCGAGAAATAGCATGACATATGCAACGGAAATAAATGATTTATGCCCTAATTGCAACGGTGAAACACATTATTTTTAAACGTATGAATATGGTAAAACCGCTTTGGATTAAACTGAAAGGATGCTTACAAATAAGAAAAAAGCCGATAACGAATTATTATCAATTATAGTTCTTTTGCTTATACAATCGTGAAATTCTGTCCGTGATTTATATTACAAAGAAATGGGGAAGACCTATACGGATCTAATAAATGTTTTAAAAGCTTTTAAATAAATGGTACTAAAATACTAAATTGTCACAACTCATTGAAGACACAGTTAGATCAACAAATGGTGATATCTAAATGATGATATCTAAAAAAAAAGTATATTTTTGCTTTCTTCCATTTTCCCACTTTTTCTACTTAATTTCCTTAAAACTTTTTATGTTTTTTTTACTTGTTGCGGTTGGTATTGTTAAAATATATGCGACTACCCCCCCCCCCCCCCGCCCACTCCTGCAAATATGATTAACACACCTGGTATGATGAAAGTTGAAAATAATAAACAATAAACATGCTTATACATCTGTAGATCAAATTATATTAGACTTTTAAAGGTGCATAGACACTTATTTGAAGTTAATATACTTGTCAAATTTTCTGTATAATATTACGGCTTATATATTGCAATAACATTTCATACAAAAATATAATAAATATCTTTTTTCATCTTAAAGTTCTTGACGGGTTTGATTACACATCCTTGAACTTTCACTAATTTAATTTTTTCTTAACACTTAGGAAAAGTGGCAATCTTGTTGTGTATTAATGAAAAATATTAAACTATTATACGAGGGGCGTTCAATAAATAATGTCATTGGGGCTCGGAAAGAAACAAAAAACGCTTTTCTATGACTTAGTCGTAATGATTTAACTAAAATATTCTCTTTCAATTCAAACGCATATCCGTGACATTTTCATTCAATTTCTAATTGTTTTTTGAACACATTTTTGAGTATGACCCTTCGTATACTGGAATATGGCAGATCCTATGATTTGCTGTACTTGTTTTTTTCTTTCTGATAGATGATTTTCTAAGTTTAGGAAAGTAAAGAAGTCAAAGGTTGAAAGATCTGGCAAATTTTGTTGGTGTGACAAAACATTGACTTTCCGTTTATCCCCAAAACTCCTTTACTCTTCATGGCCTGTGGGTTTGGGCGCCGTCATGAAGACATTTAATGTAGTGAATTCCTCATTCTGTTTCTTTCCTCTCATAAACCTTTCAATGTTTTTGCAAAAAATTGTTTTCTAGACTCCTCCAGAAATTGAATTCCTCCCCGAATATGAATTTGAAGAACGAGACCGCTAATATTTAATAAAATAGCATATAAAAATGTTTTATGCTCCTGCAATTCTTTGCTCTTCTTAGGCCTTTGCAGTTTTGTCAAGTGCATCTTATTTTAAATTTGTTTTGAGGGTTTAAAGCAAAATGGATTCAAGTTTCATGATCTGTTAGAATTTCATACAAACGTAGATAAGTACAATTTTTGATTTTTTAAAATAATTGTTTGGATATTCCTACACGCTGTCGTTTTCACTCATTTTTCAAAATATAGGGTGACCTTTGAGTATTAAACTTTTTTACTATAAAATGTTTCTTTAAAACAGTATGAACTATCCCCAAAATGATTTTTATCAATTTTTCTATGTGTCTTAAAGTCAATAAAACATAATCAGTGATAATTTCTTGAAATTTCGCATATTTACATCGGTTGTTGTAAGTCATTGTTGCCAAGGACGGTACCCATTTTTGATGCGCAATATCATTTTTGTTTATTGAAATCTACATGTTCACCTGTCTATAAAACAAGCATTGGTTGCTGTAAATTTCACATATTTCAGTTATCAATTTTTGGGATATCAACAAGTTTTACAGCTGCTTGAATGAAGCGTTTACTTTTACTCTAGTTTACTGATTCTTGACCATTCATTTTTAATGCAGTGTCTCGAATAGCCCTTGTTTTCCAGCTTCCCACGATAAAATAATGCGAAGAAAAGTGGTCACACAAACTGTTATCAATTCATTAAAGATTCAATGATTAGAGAAAGTCAAGTTTTATGTCATATGGCTACTATATTGTATGCCATCGAGCTAATGACATTATTTATTGAACGTCCCTCGTACAGAAAATTCAAAGTAGAAATGTTCGAAAGCAAAACTTACACACAGTATATTGTCAGTCCGTGCTCAGTGTTCTTTACAGAGTTTAAGAGAGTACACCCGTGAAACATAAACTGTTTTTCTAAACAGGGCACAAGCTCTGTTATTGTTAATGTGTACGATTCACCGGGTGTGTTCAATTGTTTAAGCCGGAACACACCAATGAGCACGGACTGAAAATATACCCGGTACTAAGAGCGCATTTTCCTTTCGACATTTTTTACTCTGAATTTTCTGTATTACAGTTTTATTATTTTTCATTAATACACAACAAAATTGCCACTTTTCTTAAGTACCGGGTATTAAGAATAAAATTATAATTTGCGAAAGTGCAGGGTCGACACAAATATAAATGTGATCAAAAGAACACAATGACAGGTTTTATTTGCTAACAAGGTCATTTTAACAACCACATAATTTATGAAATCCCTACCCTTAAACTGAGGTTGATGACAATCCTGTAACCTATCTTTCGGAAATCCTGTAAGATCAACTTATTATTCAGTAGCCTGTTTTGCTTTAAAAACTGTCAGTACTCGAACGATGCTCGTAAGTATCGAATAAGTTGAAAGATTTAAACATAATATGCAACATCGCCTCAAACTACGGTTTGGAGTCAGCATATAGCTCTCTTGTCTCCCAAAATGGGAGAGGATTGTATATCTTGGCCGTGAATTGCGACGATGAATATGCAGGTGGTACCGGGATGATATTGCATAAAAAACTTTGACGATAAAAAAGTTGAAATCGAATCTTTTGTCACACAGTTTTGTTGTTAGTTGGCCTTTATCCAAATGAAAAACAGCAGGACTTGGTGGTGTTCTTCATTCTGAGTTTACTGGGTTATATCGAATCGTCATATGATTGAAAAGTAACTATTATTAATTGATAATACATCGTCGATATATCTTAATGTCGAGATGAAGGACAAAGTTAGTGGTTTTTAATAAAATCTACTGCATATAAATGTAAAAAAAAGAGCAGCTTATAAAGGGGCACAATTATTGAGCTATAGCTCTGAAAGTACATGTAAATATTGGCGAAATTAAAAAAAATATGTAGAATTAATTTTTTATTTTTTATATTCTAAAAGATTTAGTTTTTTATGCCCCCATAATCAAAGATTTTTGTTTTTGTTGTGTCCGTCCTTCCGTCTGTTATTCTGTCTTTTTGTTTGTCCGCAAAAACTTTCAAATTGCCCATAACTTTTGATTTAGTGGAGATATGACTCTCATATTTCACATGTGTATTTGTTGTGACAAGAACTTTCTTTGGATACCACCAAATTAGCATTTTGACCTTGACCTTGGAATTTCACCCATTTTTCCACAAAAAAATTTGAAAACTTTTACTTTTTCAAACTTTTTCTAACTTTTGAAGGGTAGATTCTAGGACATTCATATTTCACATATGTATTTTTTGTGGCAAGACCTTTCATTATATATCAACAACTTTGATATCTTGGCCTTGGATATTTCTATTCATATGAAACTTATGAAAATTCTCTAACCCTGGTCATAACATTTGAACGGTAAAGGCTAGGGCTTTCATTCTTTACATATGTAATCCTTCTGAAAAGAACTTTCATTGGGTACCAAGAACTTTGAACCTCTGACCTTGACCTTGGAGTTTGACCTACTTTAAAAAAACTATAATTTTTGAAGGACTTATAACGGCTTTCATACTTTATATGGATATTTAATCCTTGTGACAAGACCTTTCATTGGATATGTAGAACTTTGACCCTTTGACCTTGACCTTAGAGTTTGATCTACTTTTCAAAAACTTTAACCTTGGCAATAACTTTTGAATAATCAGAGCTAGAGCTTTCAAACTTCACATATGTAATACGTGTGACAAGACTTTCCTTAAGAAACCAACAACATTGACCCTTTGACCTTCACCCCCTGAAGTTTGACTTACCTTACTAAAACTTATCCTCAACTTTAACTTTTAAACAATTGGTGTCAGGGCTTTCATATTTCACAATCGTATTTCTTGTGAGAAGACCCTACTTTGGGTATATATATATATATATATATATATATATATATATATATATATATATATATATATATATATATATATATATATATATATATATATATCAATTATTCAATTTGCATTTAAGAAAAGTTTTGGCTATGTTGCTATCAGTGGCATCACAAACACATCTTGTTTTATTAATCAAAACAAGAAGAGCACTTATGAAAATTATTTATTCACAGAAACTTCAGTTATTTTATTTTCTTGCAAATGTAATTGCATTTCAATGAACAAGGTAGATCGTTCCACAATCCTTTTTCGTGAATAATTGCCACACAGTCTTCTCCTAATTGATCATTTGGTTCTTCCTCATTCCAATTCGAAAAATTCAGAGTAGATTTCATCTCACTCCTTATACCATCGTCTTTTTTTACATCAAATACCAATCCTCAGTTTTTCTGCCAGAATCTACTCTGCTCTGTTTTTTGCCAAAAATGATATCAACAAATATTTGAATTGAAAAGAGCATTTATTACAAATGCCAGTGAAATATACAGCAGTATTGTTTGATATTAAATATATGTTACACCTGTCACAATGAAAAATTAAAAACAACCAAAAAAGTACATACAAAAAAAATTGAAATGCATATCTTAAATTTGCCCTAATTAATATAGAACAACAATGCATATAAAACTCTATAAGTATGTACACAATAAAAACACACAGAAGCCTTCTGTATCAATATCGTTTGCACCAATCCATACGAATTTTGTAATAGCTGTTAAAGCTCGGCTATCTGGAAGTACAGATATACTTGTATATATTTAAATAAACAGATGTACGATATTTAAAATATGCAACGATTCATTTTTATGCATTGATGTTCATCCTTGGAATTCAAAGTTTTACAAAAGGAAAACTTTTCAAGATACGTTTATCAACTGAGTTTGGGTTTTAAGTGAGATTGTTTCTTTAGCGTCTTTTCGAGAAATATAATCTTCATATTGGGATATTAAAAATTTGCACATTTCAAACTGATTAAATAGCAGTGGTCTGCATAATAAAGCCAGCCGTGGCCACATCCTTAAATAATAAAAAGGGTTCACAATATTAATTTCATTGTTCACAAACCTTTGTTCTTGTTAATATTTTTAGACAAACTCTAAGGTACCCTCAATTGTGACTTGAAAAATTATCTTTTTTTCATTTTATTTATCTTCAGTGATTGGAATTCATATGATTTTGCACTTCATCTTCAACTTTTGAATTGGTTAAACTTCAATGTTTTATTTTTTTTTAAGAAAAAAAATGTAATCATTTTGAATTGTTCTAATGACCAGTCTGCATCTTACTTGATATTGTTGTTGTTTATTTTTAATTCATTCACAAGGAAGGAAGAGCTTTGTATCTTTTTGTAGTCTTTTTAAACAATGAGTGTCATCATTTCAAGAACCTCTTAATTCTTTTTAGCTTTATTGGCGATTTCATTTTCTAAGGTGAATGACAAACTCTACAGATAACTTTCAATTGTAACTTTATAAATTTTAATCTTATATATTGTGACTCTTATGATTTTGCAACTTATTTTAAACTTTCAAACTTTGAATTTCATTGCTTCACCCTTTTTGTTTTTTAGAGAAAGAAAAATTCTATCTAAGAGAGTTGTATAATTTGCCTCAGAAATCTACTGCAGAAATTTTGCTAAAATAGGAAAAACCAATAATAAATAAATTCTACAAATTCAATGATAAAATAAATCTTACCTATATTCTTCCAAAACTCCCAACCGGATTGAACATCGTATATAATGGATCCTGTAGAATGATTCGTTGGTAGTTTACATTATTTGGTCAAGGCGTTGTAGAAAATTCCTGCACATGCAAGCTTGTTTATCAAGCATTTCATAGAGCATTCAATAAGCCCAATGTCCTCCAGTTCGGTAAGAAAGGTTTCTAAACTCGGTAGACGGTTGTCGTACACCTATATCTTTATCAGCTCGATCTTGTTCATATTCGTGTTACATCTTACAAACCAAACGGTAAGAAAAGAGAATAGTAAAAGTTGTAGAAGAAAGCAACTATATGCACTTTCTTTCATCATGGTACAGGTATTATACATGTATGTAAAAATCCATTATTTTTAAAACGTCTGTATGTGGAAAAAACTCTATTCTGTTTACAGAAAGGATGCATAATATAAATAATATAAAGCTGATTAGCATGATTATCAATAGTTCTTTCACCATTCCATTATTTGAGAAAGGAATGGGGAAGATCTATATGGATCTAATAAATATTTCAATAACTTTTAAATCAAAGTTCCTAAAATGTCACGACTCACTGCAAACACATTTAGAGTGAAAATGGTTATATTTGAATGATCATATCTAAAAATTCAAAAAGGTATCATTTTGCTTTCTTGCTTTTTCTACTCATTTTCTTCAAAACATGTTACGAATTTGACACCGTTGGTAGTACATGTAGTAAAATGTATGCGACTACCGTACCCTTTTCCAAGACACCAGTAATAATGAAAATTGAACATTACAAATAGTAAACATGCTTATTGGTAAAATTACATTAGAAAAATTTAAAAAGAGCAAGGAGGGTACTATGAAAAAAAAAACACAGAAGTTGCATTAGTTTGTATTTAACATTGCCAGAGGTCTCCAATTCTTTTTCATGGGTTCAGTTCCCCTTTGTGACTCGCACAATAAAAGCTAACTCTGTTAAAAAAAATCAACTTATTTATTTTTTCTTCTTTAATCGTATAAAAAAAATGGTAGAAATTTGAAGTAATGCTCTATTGCTCTGGTGATTTGTTCATTTTTAAAATCTTAATAGTCTTAAAGATGTTGTAATTTTTCAGTGATATTACAAACTAGAATTTCTATTTCGGCAGTGTTATGTTTACACTAATTTAGCTTCACTTTCAAAGTTGACGTTGTGTCCAGTTGGTTATTCAAAAATATTCCTTTGATTTCTGGCAGTAAATGAGTGATTGTAAAAAGATAAGCGTTTCTGCTTTGCACAATATATTTATTTATTTCAAATACCAGTTCAAGTGTATTGATATCAATTTTTTTCTTTACGTTTCCGACTGAATCTATAAAACATTCATACACTGTGTCATATTTCGGCTTTAGTATTTCATCTTACCTGTATTTATCAATTAAAACAGTAAAATCACTGAAACAGATTTTTAAAAATAATTCAATTTATAATAATGAAAGCGTGTCAAAAGCAAGTTTACATGTCACGAACGTGTAAAAGAGACAACTTTTCATATTTATAAAACTCGTCATTTATGATAAATTATGATATCTTGCAGTTTTTAAACTGATTCGATTCTGTCTCTTTCAAAGTGATAAAATGATATGTTCAAATACACATTCCTTTATCAAAAAATGTATATTGTTTTATGTTCAATTTAATAGAAACAGTTGCCCTATCTATTTATACAATTATTGTAAAAATATAAGAATTGCACATTTTAAATCAATTTGTCATTGTTTTTTTCACAATACCGATTTGATTTATTTGACTTTCCAAAATACAAAGGAACTTACGTCTATGCAAAAAGGTGAAGATAACAAACACTTAGCAATTTTTAAAAAAATCTTTTAAAAAAATACAAATCTGTGAATATTGCATAAACAATGGTCCTTTGAAATTCCAGAGGTGGGATCGGGTGCGTAGGAGGAGTAAGCTTCCCCTGTCAACCGATAACCTTTTGCATTGTGCCACATGTATTGATCAATTACACCAATCATTCCGTAATCAAATTAAATGCGCCACAAGGTTGACACAATGAAAAGTGCTATCAAATTGACACAATGAAAGTTAAGTTCATTTTAATGACCACAGAATTTATTAAAATCCCGAACTTTAAACTGAAGTTGTTGAAAATCCTGTAAGATCAACTTATTATTCGGTAGCCTGCTTTGCTTTAAATACTGTCAGTACTCGAACCATGCTCGTAAGTATCGAATAAGTTGAAAGATTTAAACACAATTTGCAATATCGTCTCAAGTCACGGTCTGGAGTCCGCATATAGCTCTCTCCTCCCAGAATTAGAGAGGATCGTACATTTTGGCCGAGGGTTGTGACGATGAATGTGAGGAGATAGAGAGATAACATTGCATAAATAAATAAAACGTTGACGAATGAGAAGTTGTAACAAATCGTTTGTCAAACAGTTTAGTTGTTATTTGGCCCTTATCCAAACATCAGGGGTCTGTGGTGTCCTTCGTTTTAATTTCACTGAAGTATATCGAATCGACATATGAATGAAAGTATCTTTAATTGTTAATTGATAATACATCGTCGACATTTCTAAATGTTGAGATGTAGATCACAGTTAGTGTTTTTATGCAGTTTTTCAATAAATTATGTTCAATGGAAATGCAAAAAAGAGCAACTTATACAGGGCTACAATTATTAAGCTCTAGTTCTGAAAGTAAGAATTGACAAAATAAAAAAAAAATATATGAAGAAAGAAAAATAAAGGACCGTAAATATTAGCAGTGAATTTTTATTTTTTATATTCTAAAGAGTTTTTTCATTATTCACAAACACTTCAATTAATTTATTTTCTTGCAAATGGAACTGCATTTCAACGAACAAGGTAAATCGTTCCACAATCCTCTTTCTTGAATACTTGCCACACAGTCTTCTCCAGAATCATCATTTGGTTCTTCCTGATTCCAATTCGTGAAATTCAGAGTAGAATTCATCTCACTCAAGATGAAGATGCCCTCTTTACCAATATCATTTGCACCAATCCATACGTGGTGAGTAATATCTGACCAGGTTTGGTTATCTAGAAATAAAGACGTCTTCTTAATAAACAGATGTACGATATTTATAATGTGCAGAGATTTATAATGATATTAATGTTCGCCCTTGGAATTCTAAGTTTTATAAAAGGAAAACGTTTCAAGATAGGTTTATTAACTGAGTCAGGGTTTTAATTGAGTTTTGCTGCATTAGCGTCCTTTCGAGAAATATAATCTTCATTCGGGATAGTAAAAATTTGCACATTTTCACCAGCAAGTGGTGGCGTTTCCATAAAAGTGAAAAATTCTCTAGAGAGGGACGTAAAGCAACAAACAAACCAAATACAGACCAATGATTTTGTCTGTAATCCATGTGTTCTCCTCGGCAGAGTTGATATCAGCCAGGAACGCTCCATTACTTTCACACTGAAGCTATGCGCGCGTGACAAAACAAAAGGTGAAAAATGCAAAATATTGATGAAAATATAAAAGATATATTATTGATGGATATATAATTTTAAGTCAGATAATATTGTTGACAAAAATTTATTGTACACCCTTTGTGTATATTCATTAAAAGTGTATTGCTATGGTATTTCAAATAGAAATGTTTAAGGTATGTCATTCATGAAATTTGATAGATCAAGGATTTTATGAAAGGTATATTTTTGATAAGTATTCATATAGTATGAATTAAAATCGCAGAAAATAGGGGCCCTTGTGCAGTGGCTATAATTATTTTATTTTACGTAAAAAAGTTTGAATAATATATCATCGAAAAAATATTGCAAATTTATGCGTGTTCATTATTTTGTGACATTGTTGCAATAGAATAGTTTCTTATAAAGTTATGAGTTATGAATGTCACAGGGTGACAATTACTTGTTTTTATTTTATTTAGTATTTTTATTTAGTACAGCTGGTATAGTAAGTTAAGGTAGTAAATAAGATAGATGTAGTAAATCCCTTTCATTCATTCATTCATACCTGGTCATTCATTGTCATCGTGTTTGTATTGCATTCTTGTTTGTCCGGTGTTCCGTGTCACGTGATTGTCTTGTGGTCTATTATTATCCTGGGTGTGAGTGGTAGAACCAGTATGTATGGGTTGTGGTAGTTATGTACGCATGTGTGAGTCCTGGTATATATACTTATGCACGGACTATCCCTTTTTAATCTTGACGATACATTGACGATAATTTGAATGTTCTCCTGCGAGAAATCCAGTAGCAGTTTGTTTAAGAAATTCCTTACGGAATCTTAGTGCCTTAATTGATGTGACTGGTAAGAATAATTTAATATTAATACTGATTTTAACTATTGAAATTAAATAAAAATTAGTGGGTGTGAATTTGTACGAGTGTGTCATTTTCATTGCAGGTCACCTTTGTTTGTTCGTCCGTTCATACTTCATCTATCATCGTAATTGTCAGCTAATAAATTAAGTGAACCTTTATTGAGGAACTTTTGTGTTGTGTTATAATTCCCTGAGATTGGGAGACCCGTGACATGAATGAGACCCATATTTGATATTCCTAGAATGTCATAGCAAAAAATATTTCCCGGGTAAAAGTATGTGAGACAAAAGTTCCAAGACACTAAACTGAATAAATGTGCAGATTTGAAGAATTTTGCGAAAATATTATACCCCAAAATTAAATAAAATTTAGCTTTTTTGTGAATTCCAATTTTTTATTGAACGTTGAACAATTTACATCGTTTAAGTCAAATGTGTAATAAAAAATGAATTATAATAAAATAGTTTCAAGGAATGTTTTGCCTGAACTTTTCTAAAATGTTGACGAGTGACAAACCTTAATATCGATTCTTGAAAACTCACTTATTTGTTATATTAAAGAAATATCTTTTTTTAATTTATGGCTACCTACCTTAGCTTCATGCCAAGACATTTGTTCCTGACTGACTAAATAGCAGTTGTCTGAATAATAAAGCCAGCCGTGGTTACAACCTTAAATAGTAATAAAAGATTCACAATATTAATTACATTGTTCCAAAACCTTTGTTCTTGTTAATATTTTCTATGTTAACAAAAGGTACCCTTAATGGTATCTTTTAAAAAAAAGCTATCTTTTTTTAAATTATATATTTTATCTCCAGTGATTGGCATTCATATAATTTTGAACTTCATCTAACTTTTGAACTGGTTAAACTTAAATGATTTAATTTCTAAAAGAGGAAAATGTAATAATTTAGATTTTTTCTAAAGATTAGGGCATTGTTGACGTTTATCTCTTTTTTATTTATTCACAACGCAGAGCGTTGTATCTTTTGTATTTTTGTAGACAATGAGTGTCATAGGTTCAAGAACTCAATTCTTTTTAGCTCTATTAGCGATTTCTTTCTTTCAGGTGAATGACAAACTCTACAGACAACTTTCAATTGTAACTAAATAAATAATAAATTTTAATCATAAACAATTGTGATTCTTATGAGTTTGAAGATTATCTTAAACTATTTAATCTTTAGATTTCATTGTTTTTTTCCTTCTTTTATGAAAAAAGAAATTATTATCAATAAAGAGATTTTGAATGAAATCGAGGATTGGTTAATTTTCTCTTAAATGTTTAATAAAGATATCATTGGAACCATTACAATATGAATTCTAAGCCATTTATATGTTGTTCTTCAGAAATATTTTGTAGAAGGATATGGAGATAACGAACAGCAATCAATATCAAAGTCCATAAAATAATACAAAATAGGATCAGAGCAAACAAAGGCCTCCGAAACATCAAAGGTGGGATCAGGTGCCATGGAGGAGTGAGCATCCTCCTAGAAATATGGCTAAATAGGGGGAACCAATTATAAAATGAATTCTACGAATTCAATGATAAAATAAATCTTACTGATATTCTTCCAAAACTCCCAACCGGATTGAACATCGTAGACAATGGATCCGGTAGGATGATTTGTTGGTAGTGTACAATATTTGGTCAAGGCGTTGTAGAAAATTCCTGTACATGCAAGCTTGTTAATCAAGCATTTTAGAGTGCATTCAATCCGCCCAATATCCTCCAGTTCGGTAAAAAAAGCTTTCTAAACTCGGTAGACGGTTGTCGTACTCAGATAACTTAATCAGCTCCATCATGTGTATCATGTTCATATTCGTGTTACATCTTACAAACCACACGGTAAGGATAGACAATAGTAATAAGATTAAAAGAAAACCATGAAATGTACTCTCCTTCATCGTGGTACAAAAATATTATATGCTAAAAAAAATTACTCGTACTCTTCGATCCCTTTTACATTCAACATTAATACTATGCTTAATACAACCCATTTTTTATGCAGAGAAGAAATTACATAAAATATGAAACGGAAACAAACAATTTACGCCCTTATTCTAATGCGTCTTTTGACGCCATTGGTAATACTAATTAGATGTATGTTACAACCTTAACCTCCCAATTGTTAACACACCTGGTTTGATGAAAATTGATTGAAAATAACAAACATTAAACATGCTTATAGGTCAAAATAAATTACAAAAGACAAATGTTAAATACATGTACAGCAAAGACGGTACTATGAAAAAAAAAACAACAGAAGTTGCATTGGTTTGTATTTAACATTGCCAGAGGTATCCAGTTCTTTTTCATAGTTTCGGTTCCCCTTTGTTCATGACTCGCTGAATAAATGTCAATCAACTGGTTTATTTTTCTTAAATGATATCCAAATAAAGGGGGAGTTTCGATAAGGCCGTTTCTCGGCCCACTTATTTTCATAAAAATAAATTTCAATTTATTTTTTCAAAATTAGTTTAGAATTAAAGACGAATATCTTAATTTTTGTTATTAATATTTTAAAAGTTAATATGAGATAAATTCACACCGTAGCCGACACAAACTTAGATGTACCCGCAAGTGCGTTAACATTAGGCCTATGGGAAAATATAAGAGGGTGGCATTTATAAATCGATTTTTAGAATATGAAGTGCATGAGGGACACTCACCTAGTTTTGCCCAGTTATTAGATATGCCCTGCACACTAATAGTTTACAATAGGATGAGTGTCGCGTGTGTACTTCATATCCAAAAATTGAAAATTGTCTAAAATTTGCATAACCTAAAATTAGAACCTTCTGGTTACTTGATCATACACCAGGTTAAAATACTAAGCCAAAACTAGCACATTTTTTAAAATCAAAGATAATTCTCGAAAATATTAACAATAGAATACATTTTCGGATACTGTCTTTATTTCTATACTTATTTCGTCGCCAGCATATAACGTTAACGTCTCATTTTTAGTTCAACTACACGGAACAGGGGGAGTTTTCTGAATATCGTCGGCATTAGCGTTCCCAGTTAAATATTTTTCAAGCAGATATTTTTTTATATCATTTAGTCCCTTGACCATTAATTCCTTGTCATCTGTCGGGTTTCAGATGCTGTGTTTTAAGCTAATATAGGTCGAGGTCAATGTTTTTAAAGTAAGTTAAAGTTTTTTTTAGCAATGCCACTATAAGTACTTGATGACCAGACGTGCTTCTTGATGTATCTTCGGATGCACAGTACCAGACTTGGTTCGGATGCTGGGTCTGACTTACATTTCACTGATGAATGCTCAGAGTAAAAGCTTGACTAAACATGCACCGATGATACATTTAGGGTTGCACATTACCAGAAATGGTATAGATCACCCATTCTCAATATAAGGGCTCAAATAATGTCGCCTCATTTTCATTTAAAAGAAATACCACTGATGTAATTTCTAAATCAACATTATAAATAGTCATATAACAATGAATAAGAATTCATATAATTATCGATCTGAAAGGGTATTTAAGGAGTTCCAAATTCAAATATAGTAGCCTATTTGAAATGTACGTTACTGTCGCCGAGGCAAATTTTATTCTGAATCCCCTCTGTGTAATATATAGTTTTGATTCTTAAGTAAAAATTTTCTGATAAGTTAAACCTTGTATCATATATATTTCTTTTCATAACAATAAATACATTTTCTTTGTGATAATAAATAATTTTTATTGTGCAATGTCCCTGTCGCTTAATTCTATTTCAACCACATTACAAACAAACACAAAGATTATCCACCTGATAGTTTTGTTCTCCTTTATTTATTGATGGGCTAAATTTGAAATTTCAATAGATTAATTACTCCTACTTAGATAATGTAACATGAAATTAAACAATTTGAGCAACTTTTATAAATATGTTTACGGAATGAAAGACATTTTCAATCGTAGAGATAAGAAAGAAATGTACGTTACCTATATTCTTCCATTAAGAATATATATTAAGTAGAAAATATGAGACAACTCTGAATAAGCAACCCATTGTATCCTGTAAACTGGCAAAGACGTTTTGCTTAACACAATTAAAAATTATTTTTTACATGAAAAGTGATCATTTGAAATGTACGTGACTGAAATGTACGTTACCATGAAATTCGAATTAAGTGAATCTCGCACGAATTTTCATGTATTCTCATACTTTCACACACTCGAATGTGTACACAAAGGAAAGTTTCAAAGGTTGGAGGTCGGCTAAATCCCAAAATAAATGAAAAGAAACGTTTCTGCCGAGGAAAAAAATATATTAAGGTCAATTATATGTAATATAATTTTGATACCTGGTATATATTTCTGAATACGAAACCTGTATGATGCATTTCTTATGATATGCAAGTTCAAATAGTATCAATATATTGCGTGTCTAACGTACGCTTGTGGAAGAGAATTGATTTTTATATTTGAAATGTACGTTACGTATGGTAACGTACATTTAACGTATTTCTAACTGACATTTTTAAAAATTTAGTCAATGAATTGCGTTTACACGAGCGAAACAAAATTTTTGTTACAATCCATTTGACAACTGGCCACATAAATCCATCATGCACCCCTAATCCTCGTAAATGTGGTAGACTGTTACCACATGCTAGAAAATTTATTTCTAAGTGTCTTAAATTCATCTTTGGCAACTTTTTTGCAGTTTGTTTACTTTTGATATGCGACTTTTCGTCAATATTAATTTAATTGTTGTTGATAATTTAAAACAAGGTATGCATAGGCTTATAATTGGTAAAAAAAGAAACAAAAAATAGAAAAAAGAAACAAATAGGCCTAAACCCAGAACACAAGACGGTCACGTACATTTCAAATACTGAAAGGCACACAATACTCAGTTTTGCTTGAATCATTGCATTTTGGGTTATATTTTTCCAGATCTGCTGAAAAGCGCGTATGTTTGTGTTTTGAAAAACGATGTTGCAACATACTAAATGAAATTGTTAACAAACTGTCGATGGATATATTCGGAATAGATTTATGCTAAGTTTCAATGGCCAAACACGAGCATTTGTTAGATCATAGCAAAATACGTCTGACTCTTATATTTTTTTGTCTGTACCTTGCACATAGGTAGAAGTAACTAGGCTACGACCGTTGTCAATTTCAGCGAAACAGCACAAAAGAATGGTAATGAACTGAGGTGGAGGGGACTCTCCAATAATATGTGAAATGAACGTTACCGAAGTGACGTGACATTCATGTAGTTGATGACAAATAACCTCGTTTGTTACATTATGATTTCTTATATTACTGCCTTAAAACGCTTCATTGAAATGATTTTTATGTCAATAATTGCTTTTTTTTCAAAATTTTCTTATTACTAATTTACATATTATTACAAGCTTGAAATGTACGTTACCTACTCATATTCTGAGGCAATCGTGTCTTTATAATGGTGATTGCGACATATAACACAATGTGATTACATAGAGAATCTTTTTTTAATAAACTGAAACAAAACGATGAATTTTTAGATGAATTATAATCTTTTTATTAAACAGAAATATATCTTGAAATGTACGTTACATTTACGTAGTTTTCTAAATCGGCATGGATATATGTTAAAAAAGACAGTAACTACAAAATAGAATTTTACTACATGTACATGGTAGGTTCCAGTATCTATAGAAAATGACAAGATTCAAAACTGATCGCTCTAAACAAAACAGAGAGAAGAATTTAAAGCATATATTTAAAAAATGTTTTTATACATCTGGATCAAAAAGTAACCATTGTTTTTTGAAAGGAAAAATCAAACGCACGTTCGTATGCCGAGAAAATAATGTTGCTGACAGAGTTGGTAGGGTGTGCTGGTGTTAAGATGAGCTATTCCAATTGTGATTTTAATGACTACTTTTTTTTTACATATCTTTTTGGACATTGAAGAAAGAGTAACGTACATTTCAAGCTACATTTCTGAATAAAATCACACTCTGCTTTATCGTCTTGTCATTATTCCATGTATTATGATTTGATGAAAAAAAATCTGGAAACAAAATCTTCAGATACTTTCTTTCAAAGGTAATTGATAGAAAAATTGTTTTCTTGAACTTCATTTTTTTAAAAAATCAGAGAGGCATTTGTGCCCTTATATTGAGAATGGGTGAGATGCCGGATCTTACTTTTATTTTCTGACTGATTGAACGAATGAAGTGAAAAGAAGTCCATTCCTTAACGTTCTGTATCAAACATATATCAGGAAAAAATAGTATTTAGCCTTTTTCGAATAGAAACCCTTGCTCCTCTATTCTGCTAGAGAAGGTTCGTTATGTTTTTCCGTGTGGTTGATATTTATGTAGGGAGCGTAATTTTTTTAAAGACTAAATGTTGATTTATATGTTTCTGCAGAATTTTGGTTTTAACACATCTTTGGCATTTATAAATGTATTTTGAACTGCGATCTGGACAAGCACTTACTAAATGTAACTAGAATTGGTGAAGCAAGAACCTAGTTTCAGTTGCTGAGAACATAATGTGCATCTTTAAGTTGTTTTAAAAATACTTCCAACTTTCAGAATGAAATGGAGACACTCAATCTATTTAAGTTTTTTTTTATCATTTGGCTATTTATTCGAGTTAGTATTGCATTACCAATAATAGTTTACTACCTGCAAGTATAACCTGGTTTTAAAATTAAAAAAAAAACATGTAAATTCCAATTCAATAATTCCGCAAAAAAAAAAAAAGTCATTGAAGCGAAACAAAATACAAATATGATCTATTACTGATCGAGGTTAACTCATTTATCAAAACTTAACACAATATTCACAAGCATTTTGGGGAAAAAAATTGACCCCCACCCCACCCCGGTTAAAAAAAAATCATAATTCCGCCAAAAATCAATGAAGCGGAATTCAAACTCGATCTCTAATTCAGCAAGATACACTTAATACTAAAAATAAGTTTATCAAATAAAAGTTTTCAAGCAAGCGATTATAGAGAAAAGTGCGGAAAACCAAATGGGACAGACTGACAGACAGAGGGACGGACAGCTAGACAGACGATACGGAAACTATACCTGTAGTCCCTCTGATTTCACCGGTAAGAGACAACTAATTGCTATCTTGATAAAATATATTGACTTTGTTTAATATTATTGATAAATTAAAATACAATGAACATTACAATGCGATTCTTTTGAATATACTTTTAAAATAATATAAATATGCACCTGCATTTCTTCAATCGTACAGAAATCCATTTTTTTTCAAAGCATGGTTTAAAACTAAATTAAATAATTTTAATGTATAATTTCACAATAAATTTTGCGCTATAACTTTAGTTGCTGAAAATGTATTGCAAACAGTTCTAAACACCTGTAAATTACACTCAAAGTTGATCTATCTCATGTTTTTTTTCTATTTGTTTCCCTACGTACGGAAAAACTGTTATAAATTGATTATTATGTTTAAATATAAACTGTCAGTAATTATAAATTCCTCTTGTAAACGTTTCTGTCTATTCTGTATATATATGTTTTATAAGTTAAATTCTCCCTCTTTTACAGAAAATTACAATTAAGACTCAAGAAAAATCTTGCAACTTAAAAAACATTCACATAAAATAATTTTTTTTAATTTTCTGTAGAAATTAATATTGAAATTGGTTATTTGATGTCTTTATTTACATTTGTCACATTTCATTTATGATTTGACGTTGAAAAAACTTCAGTATCCCGTTTTAAATCTGCCTACTCCTTAAATGAAGGGAAGGGGGTATACTTAAACTTTTATTTGTTACGTGACCAGAAAATGTGCAGTATAAATTATTTTCATATTTTTAGGAAGATAAGACATTTATCTACAACATATCACAATTTCATAACATTTCTCGAGGGGCCGCAAAACAGCCTTATCGAAACTCCCCCTTTCAAAATTAAGGTTATGAAGAATTGCAGATGCCAGAATGTACCACAACATGCCTTATCAGACGCATACATACGTAACATAAACATGAATCTTATGTCCATGGACAAACAAATCTTCTAAGTTACTAAGATGCGCTTAGTATCTTAGTAGGTTAGAAAAGAGTCGACCTCCTCGTTTTAAAAAAAAAAAGCATTTAAAAACGACAAAGAAATGATAATCGATTTTTTAAAAATCAAATATATGATGTTTGTTTTAGTTGAATCTCACTTTATTCATTTTTGATAATCATTTGATGAAAAAGCAAATTTCTACATCACTGCTTTAGATCTTTGCGTATTTTGGCGTTTCAGTTTATAATCAAGATATTGTTTAAGCATCATAAGTTCCATGGTCGATACAATGACCTTTTTAGCAAACAAATTATCATTGAATCAAATGCTGAATGATTTGTACCTATTGTTACTTAATTATTTTTACACTTGCCGATCATGACAAGGACCACACGGCGGGTGTGACCGGTTGGCAGGGGATGCTAACTCTTTTATGGCACCTGATCCCACCTTCAATGTTTTAGAGACCCGTGTTTGCTCTGCTCCTATTTTTTTTTTTTATTGTTTAATAGACTTTTGATCATAAATAATGTTCAATATCGCCATATGTTTCATTGTTAATTTCGTAAAATAAATAAGTTCTCTGGGGGGATTTTAGCTGTTTTGAGAATTTGTTTTGGGGATTGTTATATTATGTGTCTGGTTACTGGATCTGGTTGTAAACTCCCGGGATCCTTTCTCGCTTTTCCGCATGTGAGAGGTTTTAACGGCCAGGGAAAACCTTCCTCCAATTCCCCGGTCATGATCAGACAAAGTTCATTAGGCTCTTAATGTTCAAGTTTGCATTGATCTCCCTCGGATTTATTTATTCTCTTCCTGCATGTCTAGCGCATTACAGGTTATGGGGAGTGGCGATGTTACCCAAACCTGTATAAATGCAACCAGAAAGAGACAAAATTCAGCTTTCCACTCTTTATTAAATTAAACTATCTATTTCTAAGATTTTAATTACAATTAATAATTTTACAAAAGATACTAACCCTTATTAGAAATACAACTACTTAAAATATAAAAAGTCTAACTTGTAAATAAAATAAGCCATGTGAAAATTTGAATAAAAATAACCAAAACGCACGCAAGTCTACGAAATAATCTCACCTGTATAAATGCAACCAGAAACAGACAAAATTCAGCTTTCCACTGCCGAATTATCCCACTGAGCTACATTTATACTCCCATACATGTCCTGCATATTTTAATATTTCTTTAATTACTTTTATCCTTAGAGCTCGCGTTCGTTATCTTTGTCCGACTAAATAGTTTATCTCTGGGAACTGTCCAGATTAAAAGTTAAACTCCCATTGATCAGCATCTTTAATTCCTTTTAACCAAATCCATCTTTTCATACACAAGTAAGTAGATTTATTTTTATCATCAGAGCTCGTATCTGCTATCTGTCTAAGCCGAATAGTGTAAATCCATAAAATATATTACAATCTTATTTTCACTGCAATTTTTGTTATTATATTAATATGCAATACACAATTTTCTCAAATTAAAACAAACCCTTTGTCATCCAGGATTTGTAGTGATCTTTATAGTTTAAGCTAAAAATAGGAAGGGCTATTGTCAACTCGCCATAAATCCATTTACTTTCATATGTTTTGTATTAAAGGTATAAAATCGATTTTTGTCATGATATGAAATCTTTTATGCACTATAACGATTTTGCAAATCCAGTTATTGCTCTTTAGCTATCAATTATTGTATTTGTAAGAATTAAGTTTGACTTCTATATTGTATTGATGCATATATAATAACAATATCATATGTATGTTTTCTAAAAAAAACCATTTACTAACTACGCATTAGCTGCCTACGCATTTGATACGCAATTTAGCCTGTTCTAGTAGTGATTTCTTAAAAACATTGCTTAACCAAAGTTTTGTCATACAATGTCAGTTTATACATTCCTGAAAGCAAATCACGCAAAATTGATATTTAAATATTCATAGTTCTCTCATATGATAGATATAAAAATCGTTCAGTTTATATGGAGTGTTATTATATTAAATACTGAGGTTTCCCCCTCAACAATGACAAACTGTAGCCAAAGACCACCCTTTACAAGATAAAAAGAAACAATTTCTAATAATTTTATTTGGATATGACTGCACTTTAGTAATTTAGAAAATTTTGGTTAAAGATGGTCTTCATATTGAAAATATGTAATCAGTCTTCTCATAATATTTTAAGAATCAACGATCTACCCGATTTCAGTCATGACTTCGTGACGCAGTGGTACGATTGCTGCATCGTATTTTACAACGCACTTTAAAAAAATACACACTTTGAAAAATTATTTCAAAGTGCGTTCAATTTGGGATTAATTCAGCGCACTTTGAAAAAATTAAATTTCTTTTCAAAGTGCGTTGATATCGACCATATTAAGGCAATCTGAAAAAAAGAAATTTTTTGGCTTGTTCAATATTCTTGCAAATCCTACGTATCATAAATAATTGAAACTGTTGGATAACTTTTCAGTAACCAGGTCACTTCAGGATGTCAAAGTGAGCAATTTTAATTTTTCTATACTTTGAACGTTCTCTTAAATGTTTTACTGTTCTCAATTTTTTCTAGTTTGCATGTATTTAATGTCATCTAAAATTTATCGAAAGGTTCAATGTCAATTATGCAGTTATGCAAATATATATTAGTATTTTTGGGTGCAGCATAGGCATTGTGACTTACGCATGTTAAAAATGATTTGCAAATATATACAGAATATAGGCATTGAAAATTGGGGCTTACCTTTAGAGGGATCCACTTTCAATGTGCTAGGCAATGTATACTGCATATGAAAAAAAATTCTACAATAAGGTTAACTATTGACAAACAAGTTGGTGAAACAAAAAAATCAGCACTCACTGAACAATTATCATTTCGTAGATTCCATGGTCGGTATTATGGCCTTGTCAGCAAATACAGTTTATCATCGAGTCAAATGCAGAATGCAGTTTTTTATGATAAATGAAAGACCATTGTTTAAACATTTAATTGACTACGGATTTTTCCGTTATTTCCCGATCATGACAAGGAGCACACGGCGGGCGCGACCGGTCGGAGGGATGCTCATTACTTCATGGCAACTGGTCCCACCTCTCATGTTTTGGAAATCTGATCCGTGTTTGCTCTGATCCAAATTTATGTTGTGTCATGCATTTTAGCTTTTTATCTCCGTAAATTTAATTTCCTATTATAAATTAGGTTTACTTTCAACTTTAGAATGTTTTTAAAAAATGGCATACCGGTAATTAAATCATTTAAGACATTTTATACTTCTCATTTTAATAAAATTATTGGAAAGACGAGAACCGTTTCTTGTGTGCAGAATACTAAATACATTGAATGTTTAATTAAGTTTAAATCATTTATATGAAATACAAATAATCAAGAATTCTTTTTTATATCAGCAGTCTCGTTTAAAGTCATCATTTCGTAAGTTCTATGGTCGATACAATGACCTTGTCAGCAAATACAATTTATCATTGATTAAAATGCTGACTGACGTTAGCAATTGTTAGTCCGTTATTTATACACTGAATTGAACGGAATTTTCCATTATTTCACGATCATGACAATGAGCACACAGCGGATGTGACGGGTCAGCAAGAGATGCTCACTCTTCCATGGTACCTGATCCCACCTAGGATGTTTCGGATGCCCTTGTTTGCTCTGTTCCTATTTTGTACTGTTTTATGGAATTTGAGATTGAATACTGTTTGTTATCTCCATATCCTTCTTCAAAAAGAAAACAAAAAACAAGCATCCGTTATACATGTACTAGAATTCGATAATCATTTGTTATTGCTTAATTCACATTATGGCAGATATATGTTTTTAGCTTAGTATAATATCAATTTAATTAAAATCAGAATTCATAGATACGCGCCGTATACACTCTGCGTTACGCATACACAGAGTGTATATGGGCGGATCGAAGAAGTCTGATTTTAATTAGATTGAGTATAATATGTCTATGATATATTCTATAAAAGTAATCTTTTCTCAGTTGTGATAATTTTCTGAATACGGAATACGCTTCAAACTCAAAGCTCGGACTGTATTAAATGGAAAATATGGAGGTGTTTAAAGTTATGAACGCATTAAAAGGAGGAATTTGTACTTTATTGTTTATTTTAGTAGTATAAATTACGGAATAACTATGTGCTGTTGTATTTGCAACTGTTTATGCGGATTAAGCAGTTTCAAGTATAGCTGTATAATGCAATTTATGAATTTTGTTTGATGTTTATGTTTTATTTTTTGGGGGTTTTGATATATGAAATACGCTATATAGCTGTGTTTTTGCGTCGCACTATTATAACGTCACTATGAAAAACTTATAATATAATTTAATGTCGTTTTACTACCTCAACATCAGTGCATAAGCCCATCAAAATTTATCCCCAAAACATACCACTAGGTCTGAAAAAAAATTGCTTTTGCTACGAAACTATGAAAAATCTTAGGCAAGCTTGAAGTTTCCAAACAGATAAAACAAAGCTGCGATTTAATACAGAATATATATGATACCAATTTTGTAATTTAAAAATTCGTTTAAATAGCGAAGCCTTTTTGTCATATTGATGATTTTCATCAAAATGAAATACTTGGTCGGTTCCTTGATAGGCAAGTCGTTTTAAAACTAGGTGTTTAAGAAAAAAAATCACAAAAGATTGATTGATTGATTGTATACTGTTTAACGTCCCTCTCCAGAATATTTCACTGATATGGAGACGTCAATAAAGAAATGAGGATGTACAGAGTTTCAGGATTGTGTTTAATTGTTAACTTTTTAATGATTTTCTATTTGGACGTTTTTCAAACAATATTTTCTAGGAAAGATAATACTGTAAAAAATAGACCTTTAAGAAAAAGGAAATCGATGACAAAATTTCACATTCTAAGAAACAACTAAAACTTAAGGTAAAAATAGAATAAAATGACCAATACATGTAAATAATAAATATATATGTTATTTCACTAAACTGAATATGAGCAGAGCCATAAAAGTAAGGAATCGAATATAATATTACGAAAATTTAAAAGAGAGGACGAAATAAAACATGTAATATTCCATTTACTTTTAATTAATAATGCATAAATGATATGTCCACAGAGGATATTATTCTTGAAGAAAAAAGACAATGAAGAAATAATATACCAGAAGATTGCGATTAAAGGCAATGTTTTGCGCTGAAACGCAATAACTATTGTGATTAAACGCAATAAAAAATAATTCTCCCTCTGAACTGGCATCAATTTAAAGGGCTTCTGTTTTTTGATAATATTATAGTTTTATTTCTATAAAAGTACCAATACATAAAATTATAAAAGGTGAAGATAAATCACGCAATTCAATACAATATGAATGAAGGAATTATAAATCGGGCAAGAACACAGACAGCTCGAGACATAAAAAATGAGATTAATTTTAAACATTCTCATCAATTAGTCGCACCAACTGTGATCTATTTGAATTGAAAGTGAGCTGCTGATCGGTTAAACTACAGATTCCACGTTGTCATATAATGTAAATTTATGTAAGTTTTGTTTATACACAACTATGTTACTTTAACCATGTTAACTTTTGATGTAATCAGTAGACATGTGCATGGGATGTTTATTAATAAAACCACGTGATCAACTGAACCAATCAGAAGTGCGGAAAGGGACGCTATCTTAGTATGTCTTTTGTAATCGAAGTGTTTAGTATTATTCCTTAATTTTGGTCATTATTTTGCCTTTAATCCGAAGTTTTCTTTCTACTTTTGTTTTCCTAATATTTTGCCATGTGAATCCAACAGTTTTATGGACATATTTAGTGATATTCGGAATCTATTGTGATTTTTCCTTGACTGTTATAACTGTGAAAAAATGCCGCCCATCAGGAATCGCACTCGACAACCGAGGACACCATATGACGAGTCTCTTCCAGAAAATTGACCTGTTACAAAGCTGAGAGACGAATTGAGACTAAAAGGAATCGCACAGCCACAGAATACTAGACGAAGTATTTTAGTGAATTTATATAAACAAACTGTTACAAATGAGGAGACGAGAACATCGTAGGTATCGCGGCCAGAAACGGTTTTAACCAACCAAGGACAAGACATAAGAACAGAATTATTAGGCTTGGTAAGGAACCTTACTTCGACTGTACAGAACCTGCAATGCAGCATGATTTCGTTAACCGAAAGAGTAAACACGATAGCACAATCGTAAACTTCAACACCAGCGGCTGCAGGAAGCGCAGATCAATTACGCCAGTCGGGGATTCAAACTACCAATCCACGAAATGACGATACACCTGTATCATGCGGGACTCCTCGAGAGACGAGGGAATCAGAATACACTCTCACAATGGCATGGGTTGATCAAACATCGCCAAGGACCATGGGAGTAAGAACCACAAATAGATATGCGGCGGAATCACTACCTTACGTGGAGACAATTGCACCGAATCTTCAGAAGCAGATAATAGAAGGTAAGGATGTCAATCTAGCAACCATCATCATACCATACTACACCGGGCCGTCCGACGACAAAGCTGACAAAGAGAAAAAAGACCCTAGACTAAATAAAACCTTAACAATCGCAGAGTTCATTCAAGCTTTTGGCATATATAAAAACACAATGTGTGAAACCTTCCCCAGGCGTCGACAAGAGTTAGACTTGTCTGAGAGGGACATTGTAGACATGGCTAACAGATATGGCGGCTCTGCTTTTTATGAATATCATAAACGGTTTTGTGCTAGGGCAGCAGCGTACCTCAAGTACCACAACATTCCAGTTGACTGGTCAGTCCAAAATAACACATTGTTTTGTAATATGTTCGCCAACGAAAAACCTACAACTTGCACCCTCTGTAGCACCCTCTGTAGGGTTTTGAAAAACAATCCGAGTGCTTTTCAGAAAACGAGGTAAATCACCAAAGCGGGGGAATCAATGAAATCTTCAACCATTACCACTCCAGTAAACATAGACGGGTTACGAAAATTACTGCTGAAACACCCAGATAAACAAACGGTAGAATATTTATTGAATGGGTTCAGATATGGTTTCGACACAGGTTTCAGAACTTTACCCACAGAAACCTATGAATACAGGAATCTACTGTCTTCTAGGAAACAACCAGAAATAACGTCCCAATTAATTCATACAGATATACAAAAGGGGTTTATTTCCGGTCCATACCCATCCATGCCCTTTGCCATATACAGAGTAAATCCAATAGGGGTCGCGGAAAGAAAATATTCTAAAAAGAAAAGACTTATTGTTGATTTATCTGCTCCGCGTAATGAAGATTATCATGCCAGTCTCAATTCCCTTATTGACAAAAGTTAATTTTCCTTGTCTTATGTAACAATTGATCATGCAATAGGCTTGATCAAAAAGCTAGGAAAACAGTTGGATGTTTAAAGTAGACATTTCAGATGCATTTAAACTCATAAAAATTCATCCTAGCCTATGGCCGTTTCATGGAATTAAATGGGAAAATCAATATACTATTACTTTACAAGTGTAGTTGGATTGGATTTACAGTTAGTAAATAACGATAACTCTTATTGGTTACGATCGTTTATTGAACATTTGGAAGCTTTCTAGCTTTATTCATTGATTTGGTAAATGTCCTTGTCTGAGTCATATATTGAATTTAGTTGTTGATTGGATAAGAGAGACACACCTCCGTATCGCGGTGTATTTAAAGTCCACTATTTGAGTTAAACTTCAGTTGGCTTGGAACCTTCTGAAAGGTTCTTGCCAGCTCATTTTTTGATAAGAGTGGTGGATCCCGGTCCCTGTCTCTGTTTCGTTCAATACGGTTTCAAATTGTCTCGTTCGATCGTTCATTTGTTTAAGTTGTCCATTTTGTTTTCCCTATTTTTACGTAATTTCCAGTTCCTAATTTCTATTTTTGGTAAACCGGTTAGGTAAGGCATAGTAGATTTTTCGTGCAGGGGTGGGTCACTTTCCTTAGGACTTATCATTGGGAAGGACGGGCTCTGGACTTTGTACATTTCTTGGGTAGGAAATTTTTTTATTGAGACCCATCAATATAAGGTCGTTAGTACATCAGTTTTCGTTGTAAATATATAAATGTAAATATTTTTGTGCTGGTAATAAAATACAATTGTTGCCATAATAAATACTTGTTTAAATTTGCAAACTCTTGTTATTAAAGTTCTTGGATTAGTAAGTCACTTTCGAGACTATTGGAGAGTCAAGAGGTTAATTGGTTAGTAAGAAATTAGAATAAAACGCGAAGTACTATTATTGATAAAGAAAGTGTATGATATTAAAGAGGTATTTTCATACGATCATTTTCGCTACACTGGTATCGTGGAATTTCTTAAATTTCATTGATACCATTAAGCGAATTCATTCCGGTTACATTGGTGCCGTGAGTGGTACCTAGGTTTAAGGGTAAAACAAAATCTTGTCACACAAGATTGGTGTTTGGGTCAAGAAGTAACCCAAAAATTTTCGACACCCTTTCGACAATTCTCTGTTGGATTGCGCAAAATGAATTTGGCATTGACAATATCTTACATCTCCTTGATGACTTCCTAATAGTGGACCCTTCAGAATTTCCAGCAGAAAAAACAATGAAAAAATTAACAACCATGTTTCAAATGCTGGGGAAACCTCTAGCCGTCCACAAAAGTGTAGGCCCTTCACTGTCCTTAGAGTATTTAGGGATAGTTTTGGATAGTACAAAGATGGAAGCAAGACTTCCGACTGACAAACTACAGCGAATACTTGAAACAGTACATTCATTCTTGGACAGAAAGACATGTACCAAACGGCAATTGCTAAGTCTATTGGGTCACCTAAATTTCGCATGTCGGGTTGTATGTCCTTGGGGGCTCTCACTTATTTTAACAATTTAAAAACTCTTTCTTTCTGGACATTAAAATTCCCATGTATTTGGAATTTTTCTACCCCCAAATTCAAATAAAGCAAAGTGCTTATTAAAGCTTTATTACTAAATATTACAAATTGTGTACTCAACACACAAAATACCTACAGTATTATTACCATGCTTTAAATTCACATTTAGTAGCCTGCCGGTCTCTCCCCCCACCCCAGGTGCATAAATTATTATCAACCTGCTGGGCTCCCCCCAGGTTGATTGAGTACATCCAAAAAATGTTTGCTTTTGTATTATAACCATGCTTTAGGTTCACATTTAGTAACCTGCCTGGCTCCCCCAGGTAATTAAATTATTTTCAACCTGCTGGGCTCCCCCCAGGTGGATTGAGTCAAAGTTAGAAGTAAAAAGTGTTCTCAGTAATCTACATTGATTTATTTTTGAATGCTTGAAAAAAACCCTACCCATTTAAAAGAAAAATTATTATAATATCATATTTTGAATTTAAATATTAAAACGTAGATTAATTTTGATGGTAATGTATATGTTAACTTAAAAAAACACTCCAGTAACAAACAAATTTGATTTAATTCATTCATTCCTAGTAATATATTAAATGAAAATAGAGCCGTGTTTACTAAATTTCAATAAAGATATCAATGTTATAATGATATAGAGGAGGTAAAGCTCTGTCACCGGGAAACATGCTAAAAAGATTACTCGTAAATTCTTATCAGAATAGCAAAGGAAAATTTAAGTGACCAATGATTGGAATCATTAATAAATAGTTGTATTAAATTATTGAAAGTACTTCACACAGTGCCGCTCTGAACTTCATCAATAACATTTCAACTTCAGGTTTACCGTTAAGAATATCAAAAAAATATGTACATTCATGCACTTGATTTACAGGGCTATCAAGACCAGGTATTTTTGAAGGCGGTGCTCAAATTTTCTGCCTTAAACATATATTTTTTCTCGTTTACTTAATTATCGATTTTCTTGGAGATATATAAGAGATGAATCATTCGCAAAAGGAGTATATAGTTTGTACTAGCCACAATAAGCTGACTGCAATATGCCAAACAATTCAACGTCTCTTTGCAGCAACTGCTTTGCACAGATGCCCACGAACAACCCAGGTGATATATATCTATGGATGGGCTTCATTGTAGTTATGGCAATATTTATCACTAACTTCATACCTTTAATAGTAATGGTAAAAAATACCCAAATAAGAAAACATCGCTTTTTCAGATTTTTGATTTGTCTTAGCATCAACGCCATACTGACTAGTCCATACCTTTTTACGGCTACAGTTTTCAGGAAAATCACACCCATGGACGATTTTTCCAAAATTCGGATTTATTTTGATTGTATGCTGCTACAGACTTATTTGCATCATGGAATCATTGCTATTGAACGATTCTTTGCAACAGGATCAAATTTTGAGAGTTATCAGAAATATTTTACTACCTGGAGGCAGGCCTTGTATCTTGCTTTAAGTTACGTAATTGTCGGTGTCTTTGCCTGTTTAGTGGTAGGAATTAACTACACTTATAACGAAACTAAGCCACAAGATGTTTATGGACGAAAACATGATTTCATCTTGTTTATCTATGGGTGCATTGTTTTGTCTTTATTGGCTACTATTACAGTTGTGTCGTCAGTAAGCACATACCGTGTGTTCAAATCTCACATGTACTGGAAAAGAGTTGTTCAACCGGTTAATCAGGAAAATTTGCAAACACCAACCCAGATTCAGAATTTGTCAGGTTTTATGCCCAAGCGATTTAAAGAAACTTCCTCATCGGACAGACCTACAAAATCAGCATGGGTTATTCCTGTCGCAGAAGATAACAGTAAATTTGGAACAACTACATCTGTACGTGTATTAGAGAAAGAAGCAGTGGTTCTAGAAGAAATGTTTGTATCTCAGCAACAGGGCCTTGCAAGCCAATAAAGGGAGAAGTAAAAATACTACTGCTACACACAAAAGAGTTCCACCGACGGCTTTGAAATCCAAACGGCGAATAGAGCAGATCAAGACATTTTTACTAGTACTTTTTGTTGTTTTATGTTTAAATGTTCCCTACTGGTTTACCAGGGTGCTCATTTATGCAGATAAAGGAATCGTCACCCGAGCTACATATACAGTCACCTTTATCATCACCGGAACACAATATGCCATGAATCCCATTATTTACTACTTCAGAATCAAGATGTTCAGAAAAGCTCTACTCTGTACGAGCCAAAGATAGTCAGTTTGGGAAGAGTTTGGCCTTAAAATTAAAAGGTTGTTTCTTTCTACTTTCAGAATTTCTCTGCAAAAATATTTTTTGTTTTACTGTACCAGATTACTAGTAAGTTGGTCTTAATCTTCACTTTAAATCAAATTACTATACAGGATTTACTTATAGTTCTCCTTATTAGAATTCTTCAGAAAAGAAATGGTTTGAAAGGTTTTCATCTGAACAAATCAAATGTTCTTATTTTTGAGGAAGAAGATTTCTACAGAGTATAATTGGTTATCTCTATTTCAATATATATTGACATTTTCTTTTATTGTAATTGTTTGGTGTGAAGCGATTTTTTTGTAAATATAAGGCTAAAAGCAAATTGCAAATGTCCCTTTCTTGTTTTTTTTTTTTTAATATTCTTTAGTATATTATTAAAATAAACATGTTTTCCTATCATTGTTTAATGGCTTTGTGCATTATTGTTTATTGGGCTTTTATCAGAAGTAAAAGCTAAATTTCAACAAGCAAATTCAAAGAATTGTGGTCCCCCGCTTTCGTTGTCTTTGTGGGTGAGATGTTATTTTTATGACATATTGTGTGTAATAAGAACATCCTATCATATGTCATTTATTTAGAAAGTAACATTGAAGTTGATTTTTGAAGAATGAAAACCCTAATCCTGACCGTTAAAAAGTTATGGCTAAAGTAAAAAGTTTTTTTAAAAGTAGATCAACTCCAAGGTCAAGATCAAAGGGTCAAAGTTGTTGATATCCAATGAAAAGTTTTCTCACAAGGATAACATATGTGAAGTATGAAAGCCCTAGCCTTACTGTTCAAAATTTATGGTCAAGGTTAAAGTTTTTTTATAAGTACATAAATCTTTAAGGTCAAGGTCAAAAGATCAAAGTTGTTGATATCCAATGAAAGAACTTGCCACAAAGAATACATATGTAAAATTTAAAAGTCCTGGTATCTACCGTTCAAAAGTTGTGACCAAAGTTAAAGTATTTTTAAAAAGTAGTTAAAACTCCAAGGTCGAGGTCAAAGGGTAATAGTTGTTGGTATCCAATGAAAGGTCTTCTCACAAGAATTATATAATTGAAGTATGAAAGCTCTAGCTCTTACCGATCAAAAATTATTGCAAAAGTTAAAATTTTTAAAGTACATAAATCTCCAAGGTCAAGGTCAAAAGGTCAAGGTTGTTGGTATCCAATGAAATGTCTTGCCACAAAAAATACATATGTGAAATATAAAAGTCCTAGTATCTACTGTTTAAAAGTTGTAACCAAGGTTAAAGTGTTTAAAATGTAATTAAAACTCCAAGGTCAAGGTCAAAGGGCAAAAGTTATTGGTATCCAATGAAAGGTCTTCTCACAAAGTTTACATATGTGAAGTACGAAAGCCTTCGTCCTCATCGTTCAAAAGTTATGGTCAAGGTTAAAGTTTTTTCATAAGTACGTAAACCTCCAAATGGTCAAGGTCAAAAGGTCAAGGTTGTTGTTATCCAATGAAAGGTTTTGCCACAAACAATACATATGTGAAATATGAAAGTCCTAGTACCTACTATTTAAAAGTTATGGCCAAAGTAAAAGTTTGGAATTTTTGTGTAAAAGTGGGTCAAACTCCAAGGTCAAGGTCAAAAGGTCAAATTTGGTGGTACCCAAAGAGAGTTCTTGTCACAAGGAATACACATGTGAAATATGAAAGTCATAGCTCCACTAAATCAAAAGTTATGGGCAAGGTTAAAGTTTTTGTGACGGACAGACTGACAGACTGACGGACAGACGGACAGACAGACAGACGAATGAGATTTAATGTCCCCTCGCTTTCGCGAAAGCGGGGGACAATAAACTCTACGAGAAAGAAAGACGGTGAACAGTACAAGGCGTGGACAATCGCCCGCTCTGACATACATGTAATATGTTTCTCAATTTTCAAAATTCATGGAAAAGTTAAATCTTTTTAAAATCATGTTCTCAGTAATGGCATCTTCTAAGCATTTCATTATTTTAATTTACTGAACGACTTATCATTTGACAATCTTATTTTTCAAAGTTGACAGTTAAGAATATTTAGTGGAAAATGGGTTTACTAGAGCCATGAAAAATATTAATTTTGAACATGAATGGGTCAAGGCTCCATTTTTCATTAACGCTTAAATTATAGAAACATAAATGTGAAATCTTTTTCATTTGTCCAAAAATGGGATCTGTACCCATTCTATGAAAATCGAACATTTCTTAACAAAATGTACGCGTCAAAAAACCCGTCTATTTAAATCAAACTGACAGACAAATATAACGCATATACATCGTAGCGTTATGGTTAACGGTTAACGCGGTCGGTCTTTTTCCAAACCCTGTGCTATATGAAGAGATATTTCGAATAATGCGTGAAGCTTTTTCGTTTTGTTCTCACATATAGCAAAAATATAAGTTGAAAAATAAATTATTGACTAGATGCTGTCATGAGACAGTAATACCCGCACTTAGGTGTTTGTCTCTAAATGCACACTTCTTCATATTGGGCTTTACCACGGAAAAAAGTCAATATAATTCAATAATTTACATAATACATGTATTCTTCAAATTGAGCATAATATGCTCAGGTGACCATGTAGCTGCAGATCTGCAGCGTTATGGTTTTATATATTTGTCTTTGACCATAACGCTACAGATCCCCATATGCAAAAAAGGTGCAATTTACGGCGCAATATTTTTTGCGCACTTATGGGCAGAATTTCTCCATTTTCTAGCATTGGTCAATCAACTACCTTTCACTCCCTAATTTTAGACACATTCTGTAGTCAAAATGTATATTTTGTCCACCTCTCAGCCATTTATAGTCATCTCTACAGGCAATAAACTCGCTTGATATGAATTTTATGCAATCTAACAAATAATTTTAATCAAGCGAGTTTATCTCGTGTAGAGACGACTATAAAAGGATTGGAGGTGGATAAAATATACAGATTAGTTAAATAATGTGCCTAAAATTAGGGGGTGAAAGGTAGTAAATTGACCGATGCTGGAAAGTGGAGAAATTCTCCCCAGAAGTGCGCAAAAAAATATTGCACCGTAAATTGCACCTTTTTTGCATTACTGGATCTGTAGCTTTATGGTCAAACACTAATATATAAAACCATAACGCTATACAGATCTTCAGCTAGTGACCATGTGACCCATGGGCCTCCATCTTATAGGTATTTCATATTCTTAATTCATTACCAGTCGGAAATTAAACAACAGAATTAAATTAATGATGTAAATTAGGTTTGATGGGGGGGGGGGGAGGGGGGGTGGCACATAATTGGAACTTTTAAATATATTTTCTCATATAGATTAACAACAAATAATATTATTTAAATTAGTGTAAAGTGTTTTTGATGAATTTTTCAAAATTTGAAAAGTTTATTTATATTTGATTAGGCAGAAACTTCTTGAAGGCTGCCATATACACAATCAATTTAGTCAACCCCGACCCCTCTCCCATCAACACACACACAAACACACCTTATTTGCCTGTTTTTGGAAATAGGCCTAGATGGCAAAGTTAAAATAAAACATCTTTTGTAAATGATAATTTTCAATTTGTTCTTGCACTATACATGTATCTGAATACCTGCATCACATTGGGCTTGCGTCACGTACCCAACTTAAGTACTAGTTTTACCACTGGCATTATCATTTTAGATTTCACTGCACGTGCAGTAGGCTACTAGTGTGCATCATTACAGTCAGTAGGAATTATTTTATTTTGTGTTTTAACTGGATTATATTTCATGAAGATAACAGTGCCTAAATAATGACAATCGGTAAGTACAAGTTTTGGTATAGATTTGGGTAAAATAGTCTGAAATGCAAACGGTTAGATTCAGCATCGGATGACCTTTGATCCTTTAAACTTACAATAGACGAATTTACATTCTGAAGAGTTATCCCCCGTTATCAACGTTACATTCAGTTACAAGATCCAGAATTTTTTTTTCTGGGAGGGAGGTGGGGAGGGGGAGGGGGGTTCCAGACCAGAATTAGCCTGGTTCCCTGTCCCTGTTTTGCTTTATATACTCCGCGTCACTAGGGCCAGGTGGAGTACAATGGAATCCACCTGGCTCTCCTGCCTTGGCAAGGATGAGACAGGGGACCAGAATTTCCTGAGAAGCAAAAAAAAAAAGAAGTTATGGTTGGGTCTGTTTTCTAGGGTGGAGGGACACTTAGGGCACCCAAAGTCATTTTTATTTCCTCCAGTATATATTATAGTCCTGCAAATTCCAGGGGGGGGGGGTGTTGAGGGGGGGATCTCCCAATCCACTTCCCTGTCCCTGTAATGACAAATGATCATGTGACTCCTAAATAGTAGGAAACTTTTTCCATTTCACTATATATAATTTTGTTTCTTGTGTTATTATGTTATGTAAATTTAATGGTATAAAGGTTGTGAACCCCTAGAGGCCATCCCCACTCTCCTAATGAGCTGAAATGTTCACAATATGACTGCATTAAATTGAATAAAAGTGCATCAATAATAAGATTACTTGAAATTTTATTCATGAATTTGTGTCAACCTATCTTCTTAGAATTAGGAATGAAAATCATTCAGAGACGGACCATATTAAACTATTTGTATAAACATTTTTTTTAAATGTAAAAACAAGTAGTAGTTTGCATACATGAACATTGAACAGGGGTCTGGGAAGGGGTGAGGGGAAGGATCGTGTTGATATTTCTTTATATACGTCTTAATGGTTGAAAACTCCTAAAATGAATGTTGACCTCAAATCTAACTTGTCCTCATTACTTTTTAAGTGGTGGTGTCTCCATATGAGTGAAAAATACCTGAGAGGGATGTTTAACAACAAACAAAATGACATAAAAACACAATATTGATTTGCGTTAAGAAATATGCAGGGGATTTTTTCCATCATAAATCTTCTTCTCAAGAACAGCAAGGGCATTATTGTCCCCCATTTTGGGGAAAGGGAGGGGACATTAAATCTCATTTGTCTGTCAGTCTGTCCATCTTATTTACAGCTAGTATGTGCATCTGTCACAATAAATTTAATCTTGGTCATAACTTTTGAATAATAAGAGATTGTGCTTTCATATTTCACATGTACATTACCACAAAACTTTCTAAATATACTATGATTTTTTAAACGAAGTGAGACCTTAACCTTAAAGTTCTACCTACTTTCCAAAAAATAACATTTTAAATTAATCATTTTGAAAGAGAAAAGAAAGGACATTCAAATTATACATGTTTATTACATGTGAAAAGACTTTTCTAAATATATCATGACTTTTGACTCTGTGACCTTGACCTAGAAATTTAACCTACTTTTCAAAATATTATATTATATATATATATATATATAACTTTTGATTCAAAAGAGATAGGACTTTCATATTTGACATGTACATTACCTGCAACAAAATATTTCAGAGCATGCTATGATTTTTCCCCTTTGACCCAGTTTTCAAAAATTGATATATGATAGGGGTGCATATTTGAAACACAATCTGCCATAAATTATGGCATCCCATTCACTAAAACACAGAAAGCAGAGGACCACAATTCTTTGAATTTGCTTGTATAATCTTGATAGATGGAAACATCCTCATATAATGTAGATTCAAGTTTTTTATGCCACACCATGATTAGGAATACATACATGTATAGTTTTTGTCATGTCCGTCCTCCACCCTTCCATCTGTCTTTCCATCGGGCTCAAAGAAACTTTCTAGATATTTTTATCAAAGTTCATATGTTGATGCATACTGATGTAAATATCCAACTGCAGCAATATTTTTTGACTTTGACTTTTCCTTTGACCTTCACTTAACTTTTCTTTAAATTACTGTTTAGCTTTATTTTAAAGAAACCGTTCAAGTTGTGTAATGAAACTTCACATGATGATACATACTGATGTAAGCTTTACAATGCGTCACTCTTTTTTTACTTTGACCATTCCTGTGACCTTGACCTCACTTTTCTAAAATTAATGTCTAGATCAGTTTTGAATAAACAATTCAAGATATATTTATCAAACTTCATATGCTGATACATACTGCTGAGAGCTATTAATACATCAACTCATTTTGACCTTGAATTTTCCTTTGACCTTGACCTCACTTTTTAAATTATGTGTTTATCTTAGTTTTAAATAAACCATTAATTATAGTTTTATCAAACTTCATATGCTAATAGTAAATTCATACTGATGTAAGCTTTTCAACTGCAACAACATTTTGGCCCCAACCTTTCCTTTGACCTCTCTTTTTTTAGAAAAGGTGTTAAGCTCATTCAAGATATTTTTATCAAACATAATATGCTGATATGTATTAGTGAAGCTACTCACCTGCATCAAAAACTTCACCTGGCACATTCCTGTGACCTTGACCTCCATCCTTTTTAATTTGTATTTCACTTAGTTTTAAAGAAATGATTTAAGACATTTTTAAAACATCATTTTACGACCCCCATTAGTCCCCCCGTGGCAAAATCAACATTCCGAAACCTTACTGCACATCTACATGACACCACCAACCATCTCCCAAAAGATGATTAGCCTACTGTGTAAAATGTAAGAGGAGTTCAGGGAAGAGGGGGCTTTTTGCATAAAAAAAACGTCATTTTTCGACCCCCATTTGACCCCCCAGGGCAAAATCAAAATTCCAAAACCCTGCTGTACATCAACATGACAAAACAAACCATCTCCTTAAAGATGATTAGGCTACTGTGTAAAATGTAAGAGGAGTTCAGGGAAGACGGGGCTTTTTGCATAAAAAACATCATTTTTCGACCTCCATTTGACCCCCCGAGGCAAAATCAAAATTCCGAAACCTTACTGCACATCTACATGACACCACCAACCATCTCCAAAAAGATGATTAGCCTACTGTGTAAAATGTAAGAGGAGTTCAGGGAAGACAGGGCTTTTTGCATAAAAAACGTCATTTTTCGACCCCCATTTGACCCCCCGGGGCAAAATCAAAATTCCGAAACCTTAATGCACATCTACATGACACCCCCAACCAGCTCCCAAAAGATGATTAGCCTACAGTGTAAAATGTAAGAGGAGTTCAGGGAAGACGGGGCTTTTTGCATAAAAACCGTCATTTTTCGACCTCCATTTGACCCCCCGGGGCAAAATCAAAATTCCGAAACCTTACTGCACATCTACATGACACCACCAACCATCTCCCAAAAGATGATTAGCCTACTGTGTAAAATGTAAGAGGAGTTCAGGGAAGACGGGGCTTTTTGCATAAAAAACGTCATTTTTCGACCCCCATTTGACCCCCCGGGGCAAAATCAAAATTCCGAAACCTTACTGCATATCTACATGACACCACCAACCATCTCCCAGAAGATGATTAGCCTACTGTGTAAAATGTAAGAGGAGTTCAGGGAAGACGGGGCTTTTTGCATAAAAAACGTCATTTTTCGACCCCCATTTGACCCCCCCGGGCAAAATCAAAATTCCGAAACCTTACTGCACATCTACATGACACCACCAACCATCTCCCAAAAGATGATTAGCCTACTGTGTAAAATGTAAGAGGAGTTCAGGGAAGACGGGGCTTTTTGCATAAAAAACGTCATTTTTCGACCTCCATTTGACCCCCCGGGGCAAAATCAAAATTCCGAAACCTTACTGCACATCTACATGACACCACCAACCATCTCCAAAAAGATGATTAACCTACTGTTTAAAATGTAAGAGGAGTTCAGGGAAGACGGGGCTTTTTGCATAAAAAATGTCATTTTTCAACCCCCATTTGACCCCCAGGGGCAAAATCAAAATTCCAAAACCTTACTGCACATCTACATGACACCACCAACCATCTCCCAAAAGATGACTAGCCTACTGTGTAAAATGTAAGAGGAGTTCAGGGAAGACGGGGCTTTTTGCATAAAAAACGTCATTTTTCGACCCCCATTTGACCCCCTGGGGCAAAATCAAAATTCCGAAACCTTACTGCACATCTACATGACACCACCAACCATCTCCCAAAAGATGATTAGCCTACTGTGTAAAATGTAAGAGGAGTTCAGGGAAGAAAAGTGTGACAGACGGACGGACGGACGGACGGACGGACATGAGTAACAACAATATACCCGAACTTTCTTTAGAAAGTGCGGGTATAATAAAATATTTAAACAATGAAATACGTACAGAATTGAATGTGTAAAAGATGATATAAACCATATAATTTTGAAAAAAATAGTTTTCTTGAAATTTTAGAATTGAGAAATGTCTTTTCTCAGAGCAGGGGATTGGTATAGTCTTTTACGCCTCCATTCTTTCCAAATAAACCCTATTGGTACGATTATTTAAATCAAATGTGGATTTCATTTAATTTCAACAACTGCTATCTGACCTCTATTGTTATCTGAATTCAATTTAATTGAAGTACATTTGGAAATGCATTATATTACCTTTGCTGTGTGTTAATTTTTGTTGTATTAAGAGCCCTGATTGATTTACCCACCCACCCTAATCTACAATCCCAACCACCGATCCAATATTATCTCATTCTCCTATCCCCCCGCGATATTTCACAGTATTTATGTCAAGCAATATAGTGATTTTTATGTGATTATACCCGCACTTTCTAAAGAAAGTTCGGGTATATTGTTGTTACTCATGTCCGTCCGTCCGTCCGTCCGTCTGTCACACTTTTCTTCCCTGAACTCCTCCTACATTTTACACAGTAGCTTAATCATCTTTTGGGAGATGGTTTGTGGGGTCATGTAGATGTGCAGTAAGGTTTTGGAATTTCGATTTTGCCCCGGGGGGTCAAATGGGGGTCGAAAAATGACGTTTTTTGTCCAAAAAGCCCCGTCTTCCCTGAACTCCTTCTACATTTTACTCAGTAGCCTAACCAGCTTTTGGGAGATGGTTGGTGGGGTCATGTAGATGTGCAGTAAGCTTTCGGAATTTTGATTTTGCCCCAGGGGGTCAAATGGGGGTCGAAAAATGACGTTTTTTAAGCAAAAAGCTCCGTCTTCCCTGAACTCCTCTTACATTTTACTCAGTAGCCTAACCAGCTTTTGGGAGATGGTTGGTGGGGTCATGTAGATGTGCAGTAAGGTTTTGGAATTTCGATTTTGCCCCGGGGGGTCAAATGGGGGTCGAAAAATGACGTTTTTTGTCCAAAAAGCCCCGTCTTCCCTGAACTCCTTCTACATTTTACTCAGTAGCCTAACCAGCTTTTGGGAGATGGTTGGTGGGGTCATGTAGATGTGCAGTAAGCTTTCGGAATCTTGATTTTGCCCCAGGGGGTCAAATGGGGGTCGAAAAATGATGTTTTTTAAGCAAAAAGCTCCGTCTTCCCTGAACTCCTCTTACATTTTACTCAGTAGCCTAATCATCTTTCGGGAGATGGTTGGTGGGGTCATGTAGATGTGCAGTAAGGTTTTGGAATTTCGATTTTGCCCCGGGGGGTCAAATGGGGGTCGAAAAATGACGTTTTTTGTCCAAAAAGCCCCGTCTTCCCTGAACTCCTTCTACATTTTACTCAGTAGCCTAACCAGCTTTTGAGAGATGGTTGGTGGGGTCATGTAGATGTGCAGTAAGGTTTTGGAATTTTGATTTTGCCCTGGGGGATCAAATGGGGGTCGAAAAATGACGTTTTTTATGCAAAAAGCCCAGTCTTCCCTGAACTCCTCTTACATTTTATTCAGCAGCCTAATCATCTTTCGGGAGATGGTTGGTGGGGTCATGTAGATGTGCAGTAAGGTTTTGGAATTTTGATTTTGCCCCGGGGGATCAAATGGGGGTCGAAAAAATGACGTTTTTTATGCAAAAATCTCCATCTTCCCTGAACTCCTCTTACATTTTATTCAGCAGCTTAATCATCTTTTGGGAGATGGTTGGTGGGGTCATGCAGATATGCAGTTAGGTTTCGGAATTTTGATTTTGCCCCGGGGGGTCAAATAAGGGTAGAAATATGATGTTTTTTATGGAAAAAGCCCCGTCTTCCCTGAACTCCTCTTACATTTTATTCAGCATCCTAATCATCTTTGGGAGATGGTTGGTTGGGTCATGTAGATGTGCAGTTAGGTTTCGGAATTTTTATTTTGCCCGGGGGGTCAAATGAGGGTTGAAAAATGACGTTTTTTTATGGAAAAAGCCCAGTCTTCCCTAAACTCCTTTTTTGTTTTAAACAGTGGTCTTATCATTTTTTGGGAGAGTTCACTCTTTTGAAATTTTGTTAAAACATCAAGGTCAAGGGGTAAAAAATCATAGCATGTTGGGAGCCTCTTGTTATAGGTAATGTTCACTTGAAATGTGAAAGTCAAATCTCTTCTCAATGAAAAGGAAATACAACATTAATGAAAACTAAGTTAAACTTCAAGGTCAAGGTCACAGAGTCAAAAAGTCATGATACATTTTGGAAGGTCTTATCACAGGTAAAATGAATGCCCTTTCATTTATCTTTCAAAATGATCAATTCAAAGCAATTAATTTTTTTAAGGAAATTAGGTCAAACTTCAAGATCATGGGTAATGAAAATCATAGTGTATGTAGAATGGTATTGTCCCATTTAATACTAATACACATGTTTAATATAAAAGTCCTATCTCTTCTCATTCAAAATATTCGACCATGATGACCAAGGTTAAATTTATTGTGACAGATGGGCAGATTGACAAACAAATGAGATTTAATGTACCCTACCTTTAGCAAAAATGGGGACAATAAATGTCTTTGCTGTTCTTGAGAAGAAGATTTATGTTGGAACAAGATGTGTTTGTGAAACACTACGTGCCCGGCGGCAACGAAGTTAAAAAAATCTTCTTTTAGCATATTGATCACAGTCAAGGTCACAAGGTCATTGACCATGGTGTCATTCGAAAGAACTTAATCAGTGGAGTATGAGTACTAAATATGAAGTCCCTATCTCCTATGGTTCAAAAGTTGTGGCAAAAAGTGTAAAAAGCTATTTTTAGCATATAGGTCACAGTCAAGGTCACAAGATCATTGACCTTGCCGTCGTTTGAAAGTACTTTATTGGTGGAGTATGCATACCAAATATGAAGTCCCTATCTCCTATGGTTCAAAAGTTATGACAAACAGTGGAAAAAGCTATTTTTAGAATATAGGTCACAGTCAAGGTCACAAAGTCATTGACCATGGTGTCATTTGAAAGAACTTAATCGGTGGAGTATGCATACCAAATATGAAGTCCTTATCTCTGATGGTTCAAAAGTTATGGCAAAAAGTGTAAAAAGCTATTTTTAGCATATAGGTCACAGTCAAGGTCACAAGATCATTGACCTTGATGTCATTTGAAAGGACTCTATTAGTGGAGTATGCATACCAAATATGAAGTCCCTATCTCCTATGGTTCAAAAGTTAGGACAAACAGTGGAAAAAACTATTTTTAGCATATAAGTCTTAGTCAAGGTCACAAGGTCATTGACCTTGAAGTCATTTGAAAGGACTTTATTAGTGGAGTATGCTTACCAAATATGAAGTCTCTATCCCTTATTGTTCAAAAGTTATGGCCAAGGTTAAAGTTGACAAACAGACAAACAGATAAACAGACAAACAGACAAACAGACAGGACAAAAACAATATACGCCCGGGATCTATCGATCCGGGCGCTTAAAAAGTACCCTGCATATTTAAATGTAAATTGGTTGAAATTAGCCCAGTGGTTCTTAAGAAGTTAATGTGAAAAGTTTGCAGATAAACAGATGGACAACAGAAATCAGTACATTTCAGAAAACAGTATGCTTATAAATAGTTAATCAAGGTGCTTTGGGTAGCAAAATAAAGCTAAACTGGTATATCTAATTCATCCGCAGAGCTTAGTATATTTCAATATGCACAACCTTTTCAACTCTTATAATTATTTTTTAAAATTTATATCACCATGTCTCATTCAAGGGAGAACTAGAGATATGACCAGATGTATATCTGTTGAATATAAAATATGTACATGTATTCTGTGTTTTTTTTAGTAATTTGTTTGTTTGTTGTGACAGCAACTGTTATGGCAGCTTTTGGCAAAGGTTGAAGTTTCTAAAATGTAAGTCAAACTCCAAGGTCAAGGTCAAAGGGTCTAAATTGTTGGTATCAAAGGGAAAGTCTTGTCACAAGGAATACACATGTGAAAAAAGGGAGAAATCCCTAGAACTTCCTCACCTGTTCAAAAGTTATTGCCAAGGTTAAAGTTAAATTGGATTCAACTCTAAGGTCTAGGTCAAAAATAATTATACCTGTTGAAAGTTCACAATGATTACACATGTAAGAGCATGAAAGTCCTAGCACCACCTGTTCAAAACTTACGCCAAGTTCAAGGTATTTTTCTTGTAAAATTGGGTCAAACTCCAAGGTCAAGAGATCAAGAGGTCAAAATTTGTGGTACCCATTAAAAGGTTTTGCCAAAAGAAATTTACCTATGAAATATTGAAGCCATGTGTATAGCCCAATCCACTTAAAAAATATGGACAAGGTTAAAGTTTCAGTGGACAGACAAAAATACATAAACATAGGAAACAAAATATGTATAAATAGTCAAATGAAAAAAATTTCTACTATTATGGAGTCATAAGATCAATTGTCATTTCAGGTACAGGGAGTCAGTGGCTAGGGAGATCAGACCCCCCCCCCCCCCCTGGAATTAGCAGTTATTTAAATAAGACTATATATGTACTGTAGATAATAAAAATGACTTTGGACATCCTCCCCCTTAGAAAACAGGGACTCCACCATCATTGTTTTTATTATTATTTTTTATTTCCATCTCAGGAAATCTTGGGCTGATTTTTTTGACTGAAGTGTGACACCCCCCCCCCCCCCCCCCCCCCCTTTCGGAAAAAAATTCTGGATCTGCGTCTGTTATATACTGAATGTCCGCAACGGGAGATAACTTGACAATGTGAAATTTGTCGACTGTGGCATGCGATGATCTTTGACCATGTTGACCCTTTTTGAACTTCAACCTAACCATTTGCATTTATTTATTTTCATGCAATCTATACTAAATCTTGTACTTACCGAATGTCATAGGTCGTGACAACGAATTCATGAAATATAATCCATATAATCCAATTAAAACACAAATGATTTTAACTGACCACACTGCATCGTCAGCATACATGTGCTAAATAATCTCATTCGACAAACCTTTGCTGATTCCGTTGCCAGTATGAATTGGCCGAGGTGTGCCGAGAGGTGATATCTATAAATATGATAATGGGTGAGGCAAACCCAATGTGAATGTAGAAAATAAAACTGTTTAGTACAAGAACAAATTTCAAACTATCATAATAAACTAAACTATGTTTTTTAAAAAATGTGAGAGTGAGAGAGAGAGAGAGTGTGTGTGTGTGTGTGGGGGGGGGGGGGGGGGGGGGGTAGGCATTGACAAATTAATCGGGTTGTATTTTCAATGGGTTTTTTTCCCGACCAAATACTAAAATCAGTTTGCACATTTTGATAAATTCATCAAAAACGCTTTGTACTAAAATAATATTTTATGTCGTTGAGAAAGTAAATTTAAAAAGTTCCAAATTATGGGAAAATTATTTATTTGAATCTAATTAAGTAATTTACTTCAATCATTAATTAAATTCTGTTATTTCAGACTGGTTATGAATTAAGTATTTTAAAATACATATGTGAGGCTCAGAGTTGATATGGTCATCTGAAAATTTTATGTTCAATTTGACGAATACATGTACGGTGATAATTATAGAATTATTTTGACTTCTTCCTTGGAAAGTCCAATATGAATGAGTGTATATTTAAAGGCAAACACCATAGTGCGGGTATTACTGTCTCATGACAGCTTTACGACATCCCAAATCTTTCAATCGTGATAATCTTCCTTTAAATCTGGAATTTTATTCCCGACTTTATAGCATTTTACTTCCTTGATATAAAACAAATATATATCCAAATACAAATCATTGCACAAGAAACAAATTAATTAACACCATTGTAATTAGCTTTAATTATCCAGAAATGAACTTATTTACGTTGAAAAAGATGTCTATTCGTATAGGTTTCTTAATTTTAATCACATAGGGTCAGAAGGTTTTATGCATATTACACAAGAAAAAATATTACCCTAGCTTCAGGGACTATGAATCTGCAATAAATCAATATTGTGTTTCTAGGCATATACATGTACTTGTATACTCCATGTAAAAATCCATTCCTTATTATGTCCTACTTCGATCTTTGTGATATGATTTCTGAAATTTAAGGGAACAGACTGGGGTTTTATTGTATGAAAAATTCAATAGCGAAACCCATATATAACCTACATTAACTTCAGTATACATGCAAAGTTTAAAGGAAATCTACCCTCCAGGTATTTTTAAGAGACCGTCTCAAAATTCAGGAATATTTACAATAGGATTATATAGGAAAATGTCGATTTTTAGCACTTAAAAGCAAAGTATACAAATACTATAATAAACTTTTTATTCAAACTATAATATTTGATGATTAATACTATATTGTACATTATATGTAAGAAACACAAATTTCTACTGTCTAGTTACCAGAGGGGCATCACAAATAAAAAAAAATTAACGAATTTTCCTGTTTAATAAGGTTTATTTTCAAATAAAGCAATTTATGTTAAAAATTTCATAAGTAATTTATGTGGCTGTCAGAATATGTTTAATTGTTTGGTTATTTTTATAATACTTTTTATCTGTAAATCATATATATAAAGCCCCCCTTCTCTCTGTTATCCGTTTTTATCTGGTTCATTAAATTTTACCAAAGCGCTTATTTTGTCTCAGCCAATCAGATTGCCGCGCAAGGCATCCTATTTA
>NW_026932286.1:0-50996 GCF_032062105.1 Saccostrea cuccullata | reverse complement strand
TAAATAGTATCTAATCAGCAGTGCTCTTCCCCAGTTAAAACACTTTTCTTGTTCAGATCAAAACTGTCACGTGTTTGAAAATCCCTTTTGGGCCATTGTAAAGATAATATAAGTATCTCTTAATGTCAGTGCCTTGCTTTTATTAAATTAGAGCTTGAAATATATTTCATCTGGTCAAATACACCATGTGTTTCTGATTCAATACGTACGCGCTCAGTTCAGCTGCTTCTCGTCTCCGCTGCCATGTTTTTAATTTGTATATTATTTTTTCTCTCCATAAAATATACTTACATTATATTTGCATTAATGTAATACATTTAAATAAATGTTGCTTACGTAACGACGTTAGAGACAACCTTAAATCAAAATTTGTTTCTTGCACATTATTTTTAGTGGAAGTGTTTGGATTATAAAAAAAAATTCTAAAGCTATTATTAAGTTTGGCCATGAAATATCATAAAATGTCAATAGTCGGACTCTAAAACCTAATTCCATAGGCTTATCTATACTTAATCAAAATTTAAAATTGTTAACTATTTAGTCAATCAAAGTTCCAAAGTTTTCACCATAGTAAATCAATATTCCAAAGTTTTCACTTTGCTAAATTTAGTACAAAGCTTTTACTTAAGTAAATCAAAGTTCAAAAGTTTTAACTTTAGTTAAAGAAAGTTTTCACTATAGTTAATCAAAGTTCTCAAGTTTTCACTATAGTGAATCAAATTAAAGTTCCAGAATTTTTACTTTGATACTAAAGTTAACTATAGTTTACTACAGAATTTTTTTTGTTAGGGTTACTCTTAATTCATTTACCTGATCTTTTTTATGTATAAGAGCTTGTTATTTTAGATATAGAATCATTATTTTTATATCAGTTCAAAGTCGTTTCTAAAGTTATCGATATTCTGCAAGGCTAGTTCTTAATCCTCGATCATAAAAGGGATCTTAAACTTATCTTTAAAAAATTTTAACAACTTTAAAAACAGTAAACTTTTCTTTGTGATCCTACGTATATACAACCATGGCTATAGACAATAAACTACCAAGATCAAAGTGATCTAGAAGTGAGATGGCAAAAATGTTTGATATATTTTATTTAATGTTTGTCGCTCTTTACTTCAGTAATAAAGAAATATATACTGGACTTAAAGTAGATTCTAAAATATGTAAAATTCATAAAAGACATTTCCGCCATTTTTCGCTTTCCTTTTAGCTATCCCTACAACCCTTATATAAGTTGCAGACCTCTTAACAGTTTAAAGTTCTACCTGTGCGGACGTACATCTTACGTTGCTGTGTAAGTACTTTCCGATGAAATTATCAAATTTACGCACTTTTTTCATGCCAGGAAAAAAGCAACATCAAATATACAAGTCGATGCACTTTAATCAAACAGAAAATGCACTAAAACAAAGAATAAATGCACAAACTCTAAGCCAACGAAAAGAATACTGCATCAAACGAGTTTCAAGTTTGCAATTGGGTATAATGAAATTAAAGGGTTTATATACCTGTGTGACGGTGCTTATTAATGAACGGTGTTCAGTTTTAATTAAAGTATCTGTACTATGATTATAAAATTACTAAATTGTATTTAAGCGCATCTGAGCTTTAAGCTCAGGTGAGCTATTCTGATTACAATTTGTCTGTAGTCCGTCTGTCTGTTCATCTGTAAACTTTTCACATTTTCGACTTCTTCTCCAGAACCTCTTCCCCAATTTCAACCAAACTTGCCACAAATCATCCTTGGGTGAAGGGGATTCAAATTTGTTCAAATGAAGGACAACGCCTTCATTCAAGGGGAGATAATTGGGAATCAGTGAAAATTTGGTGGCATGTTTTAAAACTCTTCTTCTTAAGAACCACTGTGCCAGGAAAGATGAAACTTATGGGGAAACATCCTCAGGTAGTGTAAATTCACGTTTGTTCAAATCAAGACCCCCCGGAGGTTGGGTGGGGCAACATGTAGATCAAAATTTTACATAGGAATGTTTAGGAAAAATCTTTTAAAAATCTTATTCTCAAGTACAACAAAGTCATGATTGATCATATTATATGGAACCATCCCCAGGTAAAGTTTGTTCAAATCATGACCCCCGGAGGTTAGGTGGGGCCACAATGGACGATCAAAGTTTTAAAAATCTTCTTTCAAGAACAACAAAGATATGATTAGTCATACTTTTATGGAAGCATCCCAAAGTAGTGTTAATTCAAGTTTGTTCAAATCATGACCCCCGGTGTTAGGTGGGGCCACAATGGACGACCAAATTTTTTTAGTAGGAATACTGGTATATAGGAAAATCTATAAAAATCTTCTTCTCAAGAACAACAAAGACATGTTTAGTCAAACTTTTATGGAAGCAATCCCAGGTAGTGTATATTCAGGTTTGTTCAAATCATGACTCCCAGGGATTAAGTGGGGCCAAAAATGGACGACCATAGTTTTACATAGGAATACATAGAATAAAATTTTAAAAAATCTTCTTCTCAAGAACCATCCCCAGACAGTGTAAATTCAGGTTTGTTCAAATCATGACCCCTGTGGGTTGGGTGGGGCCACAATGGACGACCATTCACTAGGTGAAAAAACCAGTTTCCCATTGTGGGAAACCTTATGGAAACCATATGGAAACCTCAAGATTACATTATGTTTCCTTGTGGTTTCCGTGCGGGATACTGGGTTATTCCCCCTTGATTCCGTGCAACGGAAACACCCTACGCTCCGATTCCATTAGTTTCCCGAGGCTTGGAACCCAGTGGAATCGCGAGGTTTCCCTTGATTCCGTAAGTTTCCCGTACGGGAATCTTAAAGATTCCACTGGTTTCCGTGTCTCGGGATACCTAATGGAATCGGAGCGTAGGGTGTTTCCGTGGATGGGAAACTAGTCGGGAATCTCAAGGATTCCATGTTTTGGAAACCACTTGGATACCATAAGGAAACCTGAAGATTCCACTGGCTTCCGTGCCTCGGGATACCTTATGGAATCGGAGCGTAGTAGTTTCCGTGGATGGGAAACTAGTCGAAAATCTTAAAGATTCCATTAATAGGAAACTGCTTGGATTCATATAGTAAACCTTGAGTTTCCATAGGTTGGAAACCTGAGGGAATTGAAGGTAAGGGTTTCCGTATCATGGAAACTTATCAGGAATCTTGGGGTTTTCCTTGATGGAATCTAAATGGATCTATTGGAATAATTATTTTTTTTTCTTGTTGAATTTTCTTTAAAATTCTCATACTGGAATTAGCTTATGAGAATCTTCAAGTTTCTCAGGTGGGGTTACATTTGTTATTGAATATTGATGAGTGAACCTTGAGGATATAGTAAACAACAAAACAAATTTCAAATAAGATGACATTTGTATTCTCAGAAATTATATTAATAATACTATCTATTTAAATTCACAACAAAGAAAAATTAAAGTTACTCAATTCAGTTATTTAAGTATTATGTAAACAAAATAAATCTATGAAAAGTATAACAAATTTTAAAAATATGTCAAAGCATCAACATTGTATATGTACAACACAAAAAAAAAAATCATGGCTTGCTTTTAGTTACTATTATAAAAAAAAATAAAATATTTTATACTGAAAACCAAATTAGTGACGTTTGACAATCAGGGACTCAATTAAGTTACTGCAGTATTATAAAAAAATAAATCTATGAAAAAGCATCACAATTTTTAAAGATATGTCAAAACATCAACATTGCATCTGTATGTAAATCTTGGAATACATCTGTGAAATGTGAAAGTAGTCGCCCCATGCACTCAAAAGCTTTAGGCCTGGTTTACATTTTTGCAGACAGACCAACAGTGCAAAAACTATATACCCTGAACTGTTGATTACATGTACCTTATAAAAAAAACCAAAACAACTATCAATATTTACATCTGGAAATACACAACCACAGAATTAAAAAGTTCTTTTTCTTGTATCCTCTTGATAGCTGAAACCTCGTTTGACCTACAAGGAATAAAAAAAAAAGTTAAAATTTAGCTGAAGTAATATTTTACTAATCCACAAACATTGACCCCCATGAATTAAAATGATTGTACAGTAATTCTTATCTCCATAAAAAAAACAAGTTTTCTGGTCATAAGGTTGTGAGTTATTATAAAAACATAATACATTAAATTTCCTAAAACAGATTCTCTCAGATTCAAAGATAAGATGTGATCCACAAATTATTTAAGGATGTACAGGAATAATTTCCAAAGGGGTCACATTGTCTATTTTACCCTAATTTTGTTTGATGTTGCAGCTTTTCTTATAATGATAGCACACAATTGGTAAGACAAGGAGACAATACACTATCATAAAACTTATCACAAGAAGGCCATAGAAAATGGTTCAATATAATCAGACTTTAGTATTTGCAAGCAAAAAATAACACATCCTTAATATTTTTTTTTCAAATGGTATTGATCTTTTTGTTCACTTGAAAAGGGAAGTTAAATGAATTTATAAAAGTTTTACACAATACTAAGAAAGGTAAAAATAAATAAGTATCTGAGAAAATTAATTACCTCTATGAGGAGTAGTCCTGGAAATGGCCCAACTAGGACACTTCTCAGGAGGAGGTGTTGTTGTGTCCTCTCTACCATTCCTTACAAATACCAACTGGCGTCTGGCAGATTCGGTCTTCAGGACCTTGTGTCTATATGCCTTGCCCAGTGCCTCTTTTCCCTTGCACGGTCTGGTTGATTCCCAGGAAAATAGGAGCCTGACCCTCTTTGTTGAGTCTTTGTCATCAGTCTTCTCGGATGAAGTTTTGTCCAACCGAATGTACTCCGTCAAGTTCTTTTTAGATGTTGGGGTCCATGACTCGTTCCACGGCTTTCTATCTTATTTCCAGTTTCTGAGGAAAAAAACGCATAGTTAATCATACAGACTTTTTAAAAACATATCTGTACAAGTATCAATAATAATCAACTATGTGACTTTAGTTTTGTAGAAATACCCATTGACACAAAATATCATAAATTTCAAAGAATATTTAATTCCTCTACAACCCTGCTATACATGATGAAAGAAGACTGTAAATTAACAAATATCTTTGAAATATAGGCAAATTAATTTAAATATAAATCCCAAGAGATCACTTTTTCATATAGGATTTTAGTAAATTAGACTTACTGAATGCTTTCTTTTGCTTTGTTTTGACTGCTGTCTGTGAAGATCAGTCTTTCCATCTTCTGTCTCCGTTTCCCTGTTTGTCATTAGTAATGACACTGATGAATGCCTCTAAAATATATAAAACTCAAATATAACAAACTGAACACAAAAAAGAAACAAAACACACCACAATCTTAAAGGGAATCTCTATGTGTCACTGTCACAACATGCCGTACATCCAGTTGAAGCCCCGTTCTGGTCTGAAATGCTTATTTTATAGGTTTCTGTCTTAAACAAATTCACTTAAAACTGATAAATCACCGGGTATAGCTCAACATGCAATATTGAAATTGGATGCATCTCCTCTAGGCAACAAGAGTGGCCAATGTACCCCTTCTTAAAACATGAATTGTTCATCAAATTTTCAATTTGTTAATTTTGACTTTTTTTGTTAATCAAAAATATATTTACAAACTATTAAATCAAAATAAATTCAAGTTATAAAAAAAATGATATTAAAAAACCCAAAAGCCTTATCATCATGATATTTGATCATTCTGTGTTAAAACCCCTTAGTAGGGTCAGTTGTTTCCTAAACTGATGCTTCTTTTATGAAAAACCTATTTGCTTTTAGCTGTAATCCAGCAAAATATATCCCAATTACTGCAGATTTAAACAGATAAGGCAGATGTATCACCTTTACGTCGCATAGAAGATACTCTGTATACACCCTGAATGTGAAGTTAAACCTGGTGAAATTTAAACTGATGAAATCACCAAAATACTCCCACTATAGTTGGAATTATTATTATAACCTGAACGTTTGATCAACATTCTATATCAAATGTATTGAATGGAAAACACACACTGTCAGATTAAAAAATAAAGTAGGAATCTTATAAATCACCTTTTTCAGATGTAAACAAGATGCATTTGTCCAACACTATGCGTGATTATTGCGTCCGGCGCAACAAAGTTTAAAAAGCTATTTTTTTGCATATAGGTCACAGTCAAGCGACGCTCGTTACTGCAAGCTCTTAAAGCAACGCCTGTGCGAAGAGAAAATTTGACTACTGCACATTCATTCGATAATATTTTTTCAATGCAGTAATTTGGATCCACAATGCATCACTTGTTAAAGCTACGTTCTCGCGAGAATAGCAGCAGAAGTCCAATTAAAAGTAAACATGTCCTGATTTAATGGATAAACATTGAAGATAAATAATAAACAAAATGTTCTTCATTTACTTCAGCACTGCTCAGGCTTCTTTTTTCTAAATGTTACTTCATACAACGTCATGTGACATCAGAATCTAGACGAACCAAATGTCACGTGCAGTTTGATGAGCCCGATCTAAATTATAACAAAATATATATCTGCGCTCGCCATAACAGTCGCACCGTCATTGTATTAGTCAAATTTTGGTTTATATAGGGAGCCATGTCAAGTGATATTGACAGACCTCTCATGCTTGGTTTCTATTTTCTTTCTATGCCGTGAGTCAATATCACTTGACATAGGTCCTTATAACTTCATGTTGGCCTACACCGGTCAATAATTGTGAAATAACTGATAATTCAAGCTGATGATTCATTTGCATTACTTGATATACTATCAATATTAATTCACTGTGTAAACTTTTCTTTTTTAACATCTTCATCTCAGCAGGTCAGACATTAGAAAAAAAAATTTTTGTCAGTAAAATATTTCAATATACAAACCTATTATCTTCAGGTAGTGGACAGGCTTTCGCCTATTACCACTTTTTTAATGTATGTTTTCCTCCATAACATCCTCATGCATATGATTAAGGGTTATGCTAAGCTGCAATCTATTTCAACTGTTCTGATAATGATATCCTTCATGAATAATCGGATAGTTGCGATTGAAGACCCTTTTTGTAAAATAATGATGCTTTTTCATAGTTTTGAAATAAAAATATCTCATTTATACGGTTATACCTTGTCATAAGTTCCAAAAATCAAAACAGTTGGCTATCCGAGAACACATGACACATGAATTCAAACCGGATGTACTGTAGTATGTATTTAACTACGAAACCGTGCTCGGTATAGATATTATCATCCGAATAAATAGAGGGGATAAAAATAAAAAAAGAAATTCCGCTTTGAAAGAACTCATTTATACACAGAGAGAGAACTATTATATTCAGTATTCATTCTATTAAAAGGCGAAAAGTCGCCATTGTACAACATACAGCATGGAACAAATGTATACGATGATTTGGGGCCTACATTGTCTATCTATTGCATGGAAGTAAATAAGTATGCTATATCACTCAAATTTCCCTTTTATTTCTTGCAATATATGTACTAAAGACTAAGAATTTTAGATATTCAACTTTTCAAAATGGCGTCAGAACAAAAGTTGTCTCCGATAGTGAAGATTTGTTGTTGCCAAATATTAAAATTATTTACCGTAAAAAATTAACAAAAATATACGTACACTAATCCTTAGTTGTTGTTCATTGCATTTATCACAGTCTCAAAGACATTGGGTGGTGAAAACATCATTAACTTTTCACATTTACCGGCTGCTTACACCTTCTTCTTCTCGTCCTTCTCTCTATCCTCCAAAAATGGCGCCTCGGGAAATCGACCAATGAAATAAAGCGCCTGCAGAGCGATTTGAGGATGGGAAACAAAAACTGTTTGTACGTTCACATGGTTCATTATGATTAAGTATGATTATGAACTTATATTAAAATTTAATGGAGTTTTTCCCTGTTCATGGAATAAAAGGGAGGCTCTGAAATATTTTTGCCGATACGATGTGTAGGCCTAGTATATTTAAAGTAGAAAGCGTTTTTAAAAAATAATATGCGTGTGCCACTTAGAGAAAAAAGATTTTTATCACCTCAAATTATTTTGCTTTTGGGATGGGGGTTTCGGGGCTTGGTCATTGCATGGTAGTGGCCGTCCTAAAAAAGCCGAAAGTATATGCCCCCTACTTTTAACGGTTGTGATTATGAATGTATAATTACATCAAAACGATGTCTAACCTTAAACCTTTAAAGGTACATTTTCTAAATTGTGAACTTTCCACTTGAATCTAAAGAGGCATGAAAAGGAGCTACAATATTGAAGAACAGTATTTTTTTTTCTATTTTTAATAGTGATGATTGAAAAGTTGTGTTTAACATGTTTAAAAATTAATTATATTAATAATTAAAAAACGCTTTTAGTAGAAAGAATCAGCCTGAGTGAGGTATGGTAGAATAGGATACACTTGTGAAAATTAAGATAGAATACCATCAGATCTGATTTTTTTTTCTTGTTTTGATTAAAAAAAACTCAATGAACTCCCTCTAGCCTGCTATCAATATATATTATTACTGGTGGAGGTGATTACTGTACATTTTTCTATTTTGCTATATGTACCGAAAAATATTGGCCTTTAGTTAAATAAATTTCCCAAATCATTTTAACATGTAATATTGTTTAATATATTAGAATATGTCAAAAAGCTTTTTTTTTAGGAGAGTTATGACAAGGTGGAACAAAACTAATATCTAATCAAAGGCAGGAAAAATTAACTGTATATTAATTCAGTAATTTAGTCGTGACGGGTATAAGTGAGGTCATTGGAAAGATTGTGTCAAAAGTCATGTACTGTCTATATAGATACTTGTTAATGTGAATGGTTGTGAGTTTATGCACACAGCTTTAGCTGGTCCCGCCCTGTATACATATCTCTTCTTATATACTTTTTTTTTCGTAATAAGGAAATTTGGTAAGGTATTCTAGTAAAAAAAATTCCCAAGTTTATTACGAAAACTCGGCAAATTACTTTCCTACTGGCCTGTAGTTTGAGTCTCGTCAAATTTAAGAACACGCATAATTATTTCTTTAAAAGAGTAATTTACAGCATGTAGAATAATAAAGTAGTGGACAACGTAGATAAAGAAATCTAGTTGTATTGAAAACCTTCACTTCTTTATATAATGTCATCAACAAAAAATGCACAGTAATACAATTACACACTTAATTCTTTTAATAGATTGCCTTAGCATGCACTTTACATCGAAAGCCGTTGTTCTTGAGGAAAACAAAATAATGTATAATTTTATAGATTCTTCTTTAGTTACATGTAGAGCAATGGCCTTTGGGGGGATACATGATTTTGTTAAATATACATGTGCATTTAGGACCTTTGTAGTTACATGCAGACGTTTACCACACAGGGATCTGCGAACAAATTTAAATTCAAAAGAAATTAAAAAAAAAAAAAAACGTTTTTTTTATGAATATTTTAAACATTATTTTACAGATGTCTTTGTAGTTGGATTACAAATTTAACACAAAACATCAAGACTATTAAATACCGTATTAATGTCATTGATCTATAAAGTGATTATGATTTAATATAATTATACACGATTTATATTTATTCTATAATTAGAAAATTATTTAATTTTCAAACAGGATAGTTTTATTTCAAATCAGTAATAAACATTGAAATCGAAATTCTAAATAGTTTGTTCTTTCACTGAACTTCTTAAAAATAAATGTAGGTTATTTTATGACTAAATTATGTTCTCTTGTATAACTTACGATTACTATACAATAATTTTTAATGATTATAAAAAACACAAATCATCATCTTAATTTTAGACAAGTCTGCAGAGACTGTGTTTGTACATGATTGACACCAGCCCATTGTTCCCTGTAGGTAGAAAACCCTCTCAAATCACATAGAATATACAAAAAATACACAGTGACAGGTGTCTCCTGTCCCCAGGTGTCTTCGCGGCACGTGTCTCCACCTGATATGGCACGTGAGGACAGTTGCCCGTAGTTACACAGGCCGTACCAACGTTTTCAAATATGGTTTTTGGGGGAGGGGGGATGACAAGCAAAAAAAAAAAAATAAATAAATAAAAAATAATAAATAAATAAGAAAACTAACAAAAAATTATCTTAAACAATATTTACTATAATAGCAAATTACTAGTATTATAATACTCTGACCCCCACCTCACTCGATGAATGATTTTTTTCTGACCAGTTTATATTTATTTCTATGTAACTATACTAAGTCCTACTCTTCTATATTTTGTCTTTTAATCAGTAATCGCAACTTCTCTCTTTATGATTGATTTCTATATAACTGCGCTTACTCTTCTTTATTCCAATTCACACATTCTACATGAGTTCACCACGACTAATGTGATAAATCCAATTTAAAATTAATTTGCGTTCATGGTCATGAAATATTAAATTTTATCACACAGAAATACACTTTAAGTTATTTTGACTGTTTAAAGAGACCGATTTAATTCTTTTGATACAGTATGTGTACTCGTTTGAAAAAAAATCTATAATCGGGAAAAAATGTGGTTTCTTCAGAAAATATTTAACTTTTTGTAAAATAAAAAGTACATGTAGTTGGAAATTAGTATGAGATATAATTTCAAAGTTTCCCTACCTGGGAAACATGGGAGAAACTACAGACTGATGGCTTCCATGTCGGAAACGTATGGAAACCACTGAGGATGATTCCATGGTTTCCTATCTTGGGAAACTTACAGGAAACCACAGGTTGATTGTTTCCATGTCGGCAATTTACATGGAAACCACTGAGGCATGTTTCCACGGTTTCCTATCTTGGAAACTTACGGAAACCACAGGTTGATTGTTTCCATGTCGGGAATCTATGTGAAACCACTATGCGGTTTCCATAAAATGGAAACTATATGGAAACTACTGATGTCACGATTCCCATATGTTTCCATCGGGTTTCCAAATTTGGGAAACCTGGCTTTTCATCCAGTGATCTTTTAAAATATAATTATTTTGTTAAAAGATACTGAGCAATATTTGTGCAAAATGACAAGATCTTTAATATGATATCAAGAAAAATGTGCTGACTCATCACATTAGGGGCCGAGGGGGCCAACAGTTTTTATTCGATAAGTCTTTTAAAGTCAATATTTTGTTATACATTACTGAAGCAAAAATGTTAATCTCAACCATTTACAACTTTATATAATAATTTTTATGTCATATGGTACATAATTAGGGGCCACAAGGGGCCAGAATGCTAAATCTTTGATGTTTAATATCTCGAATTAGAGAAATATTTTGATAAGCAATATTGAACAAAAGATGTTCAAAATAATGTTCTGAGCAATATGCAACCTTTCATTTTTTGCTTAACAGCCCCATTAAGGAGTTGAAGGGTTGGCCCCTAGATATTTCTTTTGCCAATAGCTCAAAAACGAAAAGGAATTTCTAAACAGTTGTTGAACACAAAATGTTCAAAATCTTAAGAGCTTTAGATGAGATCCTGAAAAAGAGGCGGGGCACTGAAATTAGGGGCCAAGAGGGGCCAAAAGTCTTCAATCGATACCTTTTTATCAGTTAATATTTTGTAATACATTACTGAAGCAAAGATGTTTATCTCAACAATCTACAACTATATATTATGATTTGAATGTCGTAAGTGCATAATAAGGGGCCATAAGGGGCCAGAATGCAAAATCTTTGACGCTTTATATCTTAAAAGTGGAAAATACTTTGATAAGTAATATTGAACAAAAGATGTTCAAAATAATGTTCTGAACAATATGTAACCTTTAGTTTTTCGCTATACGTCCCCTTTAAGGAGTTGAAGGGTTGGCCCCTAAATATTTCTTTTGTAAATAACTTGAAAACGAAAAAGAATCTCTGAATAGTTGTTGAACAAAACGTGTTCAAAATTCAAAGAGCTTTAAAATCAGATCAAGAAAAAGGGACTGGGAACTCAAATTAGGGGCCAAAAGGGGCCAAAAGTCTTTAATCGATAACTCTTTAGCAGTCAATATTTTGTTAAACATTACTAAAGCAATGATGTTTATCTCAACAATCTACAACTATATATTATGATTTGAATGGCGCATGGTGCATAATAAGGGGCCACAAGGGGCCAAAAATGCTAAATCTTTGACGCTTTATATCTCGAAAGTGGGAAATATTTTGATAAGTAATATTGAACAAAAGATGTTCAAAATAATGTTCTTAATTATATGCAACCTTTCATTTTTGCTAAACGTCCCCATTAAGGAGTTGAAGGGTTGACCCCTAAATATTTCTTTTACAAATAACTCGAAAACGAAAGAGAATCTCTGAACAGTTGTTGAACAAAAATGTTCAAAATTTCTGAGAGCTTTAAAATGAGATCCTGAAAAAACGGCTGATCCCTAATATTAGGGGCCGTGAGGGGCCAAAAGTCGATAACTTTTATCAGTTACTATTTTGTAATACCTCACTGGAGCAAAGATGTTTATCTCAACCATCTACAACTATATATTATGATTTCTATGTCGTATGGTACATATTTAGGGGCTACAAGGGGCCAGAATGCTAAATCTTTGCTGCTTTATATCTTGATAATGAGAAATATTTTGATAAGCAATATTGAACAAAAGATGTTCAAAACTCTTTTTACAGATTATTGAAAATCATTACTTTAGAATGAAAATCTCAATCAAAATCTTATCTCATCTCATCAAGAATCGGACGGAAGACCCACTCGTTGTTCGCAACGAGATCGTATCTAGTTAGGGTCTTCTGTCTTTTTGAAGACCCTTCTATTATTCTTCGGTTTCTTTTTTACCTGTATTATTATTATTATTAGGGTCTTCCGTCTTCAGCAGAAGACCCTTCTATTATTCTTCGGTTTCTTTTTCACTTTTATTATTAGGGTCTTCCGTCTCCAACGGAAGACCCTTCTATTATTCTATTGTTTCTTTTTCACTTTTATTATTATTATTATTATAATTTTTCTTTTTCTTCTTACAATTTTTGTGCAGAAGATTTCTCGGAGATGGCTCGATCGATTTACTTGAAATTTTCAGGAAAGGTGTGTCGTCAACTAAACCTGATCCGTTTTTCTCATTTTTTCGAAAATCACTTCCAGTCGGAAGTTATTGCCCTTTAATCAAAATTTAGAGGACCTCCTTGTCATCACCAGAACTCAAGAACGGCTAACGCTAGAACACTGAAATTTTTACCAAAGATAAAGGACATGTTGTCGAGATGCACAATGGTTTTCAAATTTTCCGGAAATGCCTAGTATGGAAGCTCGGTCGGGGTCAAAATCTAGGACAGGTATCATGACTGAATTTTTGAGACATTTTGCATCATATCTTTTAAAATATAATTATTTTGTTAAAACATACTGAGCAATATTTGTGCAAAATGACAAGATCTTTAATATGATATCAAGGAAAATGTGCTGACTCATCACATTAGGGGCCGAGAGGGGCCAAAAGTATTTATTCGATAACTCTTTAACAGTCAATATTTTGTTATTAAATCCTGAGGCAAAAATGTTTATCTCAACAATCTACAACTATATATTACAAATTGAGTGTCATATAGTGCATAATAAGGGGCCATAAGGGGCCAGAATGCTAAATCTTTGACGCTTTATATCTCAAAATATTTTGATAAGTAATATTGAACAAAAGATGTTCAAACTAATGATCTGAACAATATGCAACCTTTAGTTTTTCGCTATACGTCCCCTTTAAGGAGTTGAAGGGTTGGCCCCTAAAAATTTCTTTTGCAAATAACTCGAAAACGAAAGAGAATCTCTGAATAGTTGTTGAACAAAATTGGTTCAAAATGCTGAGAGCTTCAAGATGAGATCAAGAAAAAGGGGCTTGGCACTCAAATTAGGGGCCGAGAGGGGCTAAAAGTCTTTAATCGATAACTCTTTAGCAGTCAATATTTTGTTAAACATTACTGAAGCAAGAATGTTTATCTCAACAATCTACAACTATATATTATGATTTGAATGTTGTATGGTGCATAATAAGGGGCCATAAGGGGCCAGAATGCCAAATCTTTGACGCTTTATATTTTAAAAGTGGAAAATACTTTTATAAGTAATACTGAACAAAAGATGTTCAAAATAATGTTTTGAACAATATGCAACCTTTAGTTTTTCGCTATACGTCCCCTTTAAGGAGTTGAAGGGTTGCCCCTAAATATTTCTTTTGTAAATAACTCGAAAACGAAAAAGAATCTCTAAATAGTTGCTGAACAAAAAGTGTTCAAAATCCAGAGAGCTTTAAAATCAGATCAAGAAAAAGGGACTGGGAACTCAAATTAGGGGCCAAAAGGGGCCAAAAAACTTTATTCGATAACTCTTTAGCAGTCAATATTTTGTTAAACATTACTGAAGCAATGATGTTTATCTTAACAATCTACAACTGTATATTATGATTAGAATGTCGTATGGTACATAATAAGGGGCCACAAGGGGCCAAAATGCTCAATCTTTGACGCTTTATATCTCAAAATTGGGAAATATTTTGATAAGTAGTATTGAACAAAAGATGTTCAAAATAATGTTCTGAATAATATACAACCTTTCATTTTTCGCTAAATGTCCCCATTAAGGAGTTGAAAAGTTGGCCCCTAAATATTTCTTTTTCAAATAACCCGAAAACGAAAGAGAATCTCTGAATAGTTGTTGAACAAAAAGTGTTCAAAATCCTGAGAGGTTAAAGATGATATGAAGAAAAAAGGGCTGATCCCTAATATTAGGGGCCGTGAAGGGCAAGAAGTCAAATTTTGAGTCTTTATGTTCAATATTTGTTTACAGATTATGGAGGCAAAATTGTTCTTCTTCACAATCTTTATCATTATTTTAGAATGAAAATTCTCAATCAAAATCTTATCTCATCTTATCAAGAATCGGACGGAAGACCCACTCGTTGCTCGCAACGAGATCGTATCTAGTTATTATTATTAGGGTCTTTCGTCTCCAGCGGAAGACCCTTCTATTATTCTATTGTTTCTTTTTCACTTTTATTATTATTATTATTTTTTTCTTTACACATTTTTGTGCAGACGATTTCTCAGAGATGCTTGGATGGATTGACTTGAAATTTTCAGGAACGATGTATCATAACGTAAACCTTATTCATATTTTTTTATTTTTAAAAAAATCACTTCCGGTCGGAAGTTATCGCCCTTTAATCGATTTTTTAGTGACCATTTTGTCGACACAAAAACTCAAAAACAACAAAAGCTAGAATGTTGTCCTTTTACGGACTAATAGAAGACATATTGTAGTTTTGCACCTGTACTTTCAAATCTTCCGGAAGTGCCTAGTTTGGAAGCTCGGTAGGGGTCGAAATCTAGGACACGAATTATGAGTGATTTTTTGAGACATTTTGCATCATATCTCTTAAAGTATAAATATTTTGTGAAAACATACGGAACAATATTTGTGAAAAATGACAATATCTTTCATATGATATCAAGAAAAAAGTGCTGACTCATCATACTAAGGGTCAAAAGGGGCCAACAGTCTTTAATCGATAACTCTTTATCAGTCAATATTTTGTTATACATTACTGAAGCAAAAATGTTTATCTCAACCATCTACAACGATATATTATAATTTTTATGTCGTATGATACATCATTAGGGGCCACAAGGGGCCAGAATACTAAATCTTTGACGCTTTATATCTCGAATGTGAGAAATATTTTGATAAGTAATATTGAACAAAAAATGTTCAAAATAATGTTCTGCACAATATGCAACCTTTCATTTTTCGCTAAACGTCCCCGTTAAGGAGTTGAAGGGTTGGCCCCTAAATATTTTTTTTGCAAATAACTCGAAAACGAAAAAGAATCCCTGAATAATTGTTGAACAAAAAGTGTTCAAAATTATAAGATCTTTAAGGCAAAATCAAGAAAAAGGGGCTGGGCACTCAAATTGGGGGCAAAAAGGGGCCAACAGTCTTTAATCGATAACTCTTTATTAGTCAATATTTTGTTATACATTACTGAAGCAAAGATGTTTACGCAGTGATGATAAGGCTGTCCGAAGGCATAAAATGCCTTTAAAAATACATTTTATTTTGTGCTGGATTTTAATTTTGATATGCAATCCGTGCTTGAAATTGCAGTCAACTTGAGATAATAGTTTAATCAGGTATTATAATTATGCATTTTTGTCATGTCACATGACCGTGTTGATCACGTGACGGACATTTATGACATTCCTAAATGTTGCACAAAAATCGCTTCGGCACAAGTGCAAAACGAAAATATTGTGCAAAGTTTTTACACAGATTAGTTAATCGTGATCTCTGGTACATAGAAAGTGCTGGGGGCAGGTTTAATTTTTACTCGTTAAGAAAATATTTTACGAGAAATTCAACTTACCTGCATAATAAGGGGTATTTTTCACTCTTTATCGCGATTCATACAAAATTTGATAAACTACACACAATCCCCCAGCAAAATTCAGTTAAAGGACATACTTCTCTTCTTGTTTCACACAGAATATTTTCAATTTGTCCTTGTTTATCACTTGTGCTAGTCCAATATAAACACGATCTATAAATTCTAACTCTGTCTACGGACGTGTAAGGGGAGCGTTTCACATATTATTTTTCGCTCTTGTTTGAATATGCGTATATCGGACAAGCGAAAGGAATAGGGATATTTTAAATTCAAATGTTCAACATAAAAACAGCACATTAGAGCTTAAAAACATTCCTAACACTTGAGATAAACAATAAGACCCCAAAATAAATCTCCATGCCATGTAAAAATTATGACACTTTCCCCGTCATGTCGGCTCAAGTATGCAGTGACTTGACGTCATATTGCATTATGACGTCATATCTAGGTAGATCAGAGAAGTTACTACAGTTTGAACTATTTTCAAATTTTACGGGCAGCCTTATCCTAGCTGCGTATCTCAATCATCTACAACTATATATTATGATTTATATTTCGTATGTTACATAATTAGGGGCCACAAGGGGCCAGAATACTAAATCTTTGACGCTTTATATCTCGAAAGGGAAAATATTTTGATAAGCAATATTGAACAAAAGATGTTCAAAATAAAGTTCTAAACAATATGCAACCTTTCATTTTTTGCTAAACGTCCCCATTGAGGAGTTGAAGAGTTGGCCCCTAAATATTTCTTTTGCTTATAGCTCAAAAACGAAAAAGAATTTCTGAAAAGTTATTGAACAAAAAATGTTCAAAATCTTAAGAGCTTTAAGATGAGATCCTGAAAAGGGGGCTGGGCACTCAAATTAGGGGCCAAGAGGGGCCAAAAGTCTTCAATCGATAACTCTTTATCAGTAAATATTTTGTAATACATTTCTGAAGCAAAGATGTTTATCTCAACCATCTACAATTATATATTATGATTTTTATGTCGTTTGTTACATAATTAGGGGCCACAAGGGGCCTGAATGCTTGATCTTTGATGCTTTATATCTCAAAATGCATAAATATTTTCATAAGCAATATTGAACAAAAGATGTTCAAAATAATATTCTAAACAATATGCAACCTTTCATTTTTCTGCTAAACGTCCCCATTAAGTAGTTGAGGGGTTGGCCCCTAAATATTTCTTTTGCTAATAGCTCAAAAATGAAAAAGAATCTCTGAATAGTTGTTGAACAAAAAATTTTCAAAATCTTTAGAACTTTAAGATGATATGAAGAAAAAGGGCTGATTCCAAAAATTAGGGGCCAAAGCCGATTTTTAAAGTCTTTAATATTCAATGTCTTTTTACAGATTTTGGTAAATCATTATTTTTGAATGAAAATCTCAATCAAAATCTTTTCTGATCTTATCAAGAAATAGACGGAAGACCCACTCGTTGCTCGCAACGAGATCGTATCTAGTTATTATTATTATTCTTTTTTCTCCTTACCGATTTTGTGCAGAAGATTTCTCGGAGATGACTCGATCGATTTAGTTCAAATTTTCGGTGTTGACGTGCTCCTATCTGAAGTTTGTACCCGCGTGTCGATTTCGAAAAAATCACTTCCGGTCGGAAGTTATCTCCCTTTGATCAAAATTTAGGTGACCTCCATGTCTGTGATAGAACTCAAAAACGGTTCAACCTAGAAGGCTGAAATTTTCAGGGATGGTAGAGGACATGTTGCCATATTGCACCTGGGTCAGGATATTTTCCGGAAGTGCTTAGTATGGAAGCTTGGTAGGGGTAAAAATTTAGGATATGAATCATGAGTGATTTTTGAGACATTTCGCATCATATCTTTTAAAGTATAATTATTTTGTTAAAACATACTGAACATCAATCGTGCAGAACAACGAGATCTTTCATATAATATCAAGAAAAAAGCGCTGACTCATCACATTAAGGAGAAAAAGGGGCCAGAAATCTTTGGATCAAAATCTTTGGATCTTTAAGATGAGATCCCGAAAAAGGGGCTGGGCACTCGAATTAGGGGCCAAGAGGGGCCAAAAGTCTTCAATCGATAACTCTTTATCGGTTAATATTTTGTAATACATTACTGAAGCAAAGATCTTTATCTCAACCGCCTACAACTATATATTATAGTTTTTTGTCGTATGGTACATAATTAGGGGCCACAAGGGGCCAGAATGCTAAATCTTTGATGCTTTATATCTCGAAAGGGAGAAATATTTTGATAAGCAATATTGAACAAAAGTTGTTCAAAATCATATTCTTAGCAATATGCAACCTTTCATTTTTTGCTAAACGTCCCCGTTCAGGAGTTGAAGGATTGGTCCCTAATTATATCTTTTGCTTAAAGCTCAAAAACGAAAAAAAATTTCTGAACAGTTTTTGAACAAAAAATTTTCAAAATCTTAAGATCGTTAAGATGATATGAAAAAAAAGGGCCGATTCCTAAAATAAGAGGCCGTTAGGGACAAAAGGCCGATTTTTTAAAGTATTTAATGTTCAATGTCTTTTTACAGATTGTGGTAAATCATTATTTTAGAATGAAAATCGCAATCAAAATCTTATCTCATCTCATCAAGAATTGGACGGAAGACCCACTCGTTGCTCGCAACGAGATCTCATCTAGTTATTATTATTAGGGTCTTCCGTCTTCAGCGGAAGACCCTTCTATTATTCTTCGGTTTCTTTTTTACCTTTATTATTATTATTCTTCTTTTTTCTTCTTACAAAATTTGTGCAGAAGATTTCTCGGAGATGGCTCGACCGATTTTATCCAAATTTTCATGGTTGATGCATTGACATCTGAAGTTAATTCCGGCAGGTCCTTTTTTGGAAATTCCTTTTCAGTCGAGAGTTATCACCCTTTGATCGAAATTTAGAGGACCTCCGTGTCTGTCGCGTTACTCAAAAACGCCTCAAGCTAGAAAGCTGAAATTTTCAGGGATGATAGAGGACATGTTGCCATGTTGCACCTGGGTCATGATATTTTCCGGAAAAGCCTAGTATGGAAGCTCGGTAGGGGTCAAAATTTAGGACTCGAATCATGACTGATTTTTTAAGACATTTTGCATCAAATCTTTTTAAGTATAATTATTTTGTAAAAACATATTGAACAAAATTTGTGCAGAATGACAAGATCCTTAAAATGATATCAATGAAAAAGTGCTGACTCATCACATTACGGACCAAAAGGGGCTAAAAGTCTTTTTTCGATAACTCTTAAATGATCAATATTTTGTTATACAATATTGAAGCAAAAATATTCATCTCAACAATCTACAACTGTATATTATAATTTTAATATCGTATGTTACATAATTAGGGGCCACAAGGGGCCAGAATGCTAAATCTTTGACACTTTATATCTCAAAAGTGGGACATATTTTGATAAGTAATATTGAACAAAAGATGTTCAAAATAATGTTCTAAACAACATGCAACATTTAAATTTTTGCTTAACGTCCCCATTAAGGAGTTGAAGGGCTGACCCCTAAATATTTCTTTTGCTAATTACTCGAATACGAAAAAGAATCTCTGAATAGGTATTGAACAAAAAGTGTTCAAAATCCTAAGAGCTTTAAGATGAGATCAAGAAAAAGGGGCTGGGCACTCGAATTAGGGGCCAAGAGGGGCCAAAAGTCTTCAATTGATAACTCTTTATCAGTTAATATTTTGTAATACATTACTGAAGCAAAGATCTTTATCTCAACCATCTACAACTATATATTATGGTTTTTATGTCGTATGGTACATAATTAGGGGCCACAAGGGGCCAGAATGCTAAATATTTGATGCTTTATATCTCAAAAGGGAGAAATATTTTGATAAGCAATATTGAACAAAAGTTGTTCAAAATAATGCTCTGAACAGTATGCAACCTTTCATTTTTTGCTAAACGTCCCCATTAAGGAGTTGAAGGGTTGGCCCCTAATATTTCTTTTGCAAATAGCTCAAAAACGAAAAAGAATTTCTGAACAGTTGTTGAACACAAAAAGTTCAAAATCTTAAAATCTTTAAGATGAGATCAAGAAAAAGGGGCTGGGCACTCGAATTAGGCGCCAAGAGGGGCCAAAAGTCTTCAATCGATAACTCTTTATCAGTTATTTTTTGTAATACATTACTGAAGCAAAGATGTTGATCTCAACCATCTACAACTATATATTGTGATTTTCATGTCGCATGGTACATAATTAGGGGTCACAAGGGGCCAGAATGCTAAATCTTTGATGCTTTATATCTCGAAAGAGAGTTATATTTTGATAAGCAATATTGGACAAAAGTTGTTCAAAATAATGTTCTGAACAGTATGCAACCTTTCATTTTTTGCTAATCGTCCCCATTAAGGAGTTGAAGGGTTGGCCCCTAAATATTTCTTTTGCTAATAGCTCAAAAACGAAAAAGAATTACTGAACAGTTGTTGAACACAAAATGTTCAAAATCTTAAAATCTTTAAGATGAGATCAAGAAAAAGGGGCTGGGCACTCGAATTAGGGGCCAAGAGGGGTCAAAAGTCTTCAATCGATAACTCTTTATCAGTTAATATTTTGTTATACATTACTGAAGCAAATATGTTTATCTCAACCATCTACAACTATATATTATGGTTTTTATGTCGAATGGTTCATAATTAGGGGTCACAAGGGGCCAGAATGCTAAATCTTTGATGCTTTATATCTCAAAAGGGAGAAATATTTTGATAAGCAGTATTAAACAAAAGTTGTTCAAAATAATCTTCTAAACAGTTTGCAACCTTTCATTTTTTGTTAAACGTCCCCATTCAGGAATTGAAGGGTTGGTCCCTAAATATTTCTTTTGCTAATAGCTCAAAAACGAAAAAGAATTTCTGAACAGTTGTTGAACACAAAATGTTCAAAATCTTAAAATCTTTAAGATGAGATCAAGAAAAAGGGACTGGGCACTCGAATTAGGTGCTAAGAGGGGCCAAAAGTCTTCAATCGGTAACTCTTTATCAGTTAATATTTTGTAATACATTACTGAAGCAAAGATGTTTATCTCAACCATCTACAACTATATATTATGATTTTCATGTCGCATGGTACATAATTAGGGGTCACAAGGGGCCAGAATGCTAAATCTTTGATGCTTTATATCTCAAAAGGGAGAAATATTTTGATAAGCAATATTGGGCAAAAGTTGTTCAAAATAATGTTCTGAACAGTATGCAACCTTTCATTTTTTGCTAATCGTCCCCATTAAGGGGTTGAAGGGTTGGCCCCTAAATATTTCTTTTGCTAATAGCTCAAAAACGAAAAAAGAATTTCTGAACAGTTGTTGAACACAAAATGTTCAAAATCTTAAGATCTTTAAGATGAGATCAAGAAAAAGGGGCTGGGCACTCGAATTAGGGGCCAAGAGGGGCCAAAAGTCTTCAATCGGTAACACTTTATCAGTTAATATTGTGTAATACATTACTGAAGCAAAGATGTTTATCTCAACCATCTACAACTATATATTATGATTTTCATGTCGCATGGTACATAATTAGGGGCCACAAGGGGCAAGAATGCAAAATCTTTGATGCTTTATATCTCGAAAGGGAGAAATATTTTGATAAGCAATATTGAAATAATGTTCTGAACAATATGCAACCTTTTATTTTTTGCTTAACGTCCCCATTAAGGAGTTGAAGGTTTGGCCCCTTAAATATTTCTTTTGCTAATATCTTAAAAACGAAAAAGAATTTCTGAACAGTTGTTGAACACAAAATGTTCAAAATCTTAAGATCTTTAAGATGATTTGAATAAAAAGGACTGATTCCTAAAATTAGGGGGCGTAAGGGGCAAAAGGCCAGTTTTTTAAAGTCTTTAATGTTCAATATCTTTTTACAGATTGTGGTAAATCATTATTTTAGAATGAAAATCGCAATCAAAATCTTTTCTTATCTCATCAAGAATTGGACGGAAGACCCACTCGTTGCTCGCAACGAGATCGTATCTAGTTATTATTATTTTTATTCTTTTTTCTTCTTACAAAATTTGTGCAGAAGATTTCTCGGAGATGGCTCGATCGATTTGCTTCAAATTTTCACGGTAGATGCGTTGTCATCTGAAGTTAATTCCGGCAAATTATTTTTTGGAATTTTACTTCCGGTCGGGAGTTATCGCCCTTTGATTAAAATTTGGAGGACCTCCTTGTCTGTGATGGAACTCAAAAACGGCTCAAGCTAGAAAGCTGAAATTTTTAGTGATGATAGAGGAAATGTTGCCATATTGCACCTGGGTCAGGATATTTTCCGGAAGTGCCTAGTATGGAAGCTCGGTAGGGGTCAAAATTTAGGACACGTTTTATGAGTGGTTTTTTGAGTCATTTTGTATCATTTCTTTTAAAATATGAATATTTTGTTAAAACATACTGAACAACATTTGTGCAACATATCAAGATCTTTCATATGATACAGTGGATTCCATTTAATCGGATAGCGGTTAAACGAATATTTCGGCTTATCTGATACAATATCAGAGCACAAAACCATTTCTTATATATTTATTAATAATTTCACCTGATATTCTGATAGGAAAATATCGGATTTTCGTTTTATCTGATACAAAAATTTCGCCTATCATAGTGATTTTCATAATAATTGTCTTGTTCACACCTCTACCTTCCGTGTGAAAATCCTTTGTTTACACAAGTTTGACACTTCCAGTCAAATTACGACAATAAGGGGATTAGTCACGGCTGAACGCATGCCTGCACCTTACCTGTGTTAGCAGTGGGCACAGTAGATCGATATGTTTTGATAACAATAGTGATGACCGGCTTGGGTGTTAATTTTGATCATTGATAATTGGCTTGTGTTCAATTTTGTTCGGCGTGAAATTTTAATTATTGAACTTTTCAGTTTGAGTATGACACTTCGCTTGGGTATTAAATTAAATTATCAGAATTAGACTGTCTGTTAAATGGTAGCGCTTGGTCATTTAGTTGGATATGTGTTCACTTTTAAGTGCAATTTTAAGATTCCAGATCGCAAGTTTAAATATTGCCATGACGACAATTAATAGGTATGCACACATTTGAAACATGGTATTTTTGAAACTCGTGACAACAAAACAGTAAACTTTTAATTAAATCCGATGTTTTACCACACATGAATTTATATTTTTTCAACGGGTGCTCCGATATTAGCTGGATATGCTTTCTACGCACGAACGCGTTTTCAATTTGCACCACCGAAAATTGAAAATGCCGTGAATAGAAAATCGGCAGAATTACATGTAGGATAAAATGAAATTAGTGTTTGTCATCAAACTTTATACATATACAGTCTGCGATAGGAATATATCACATGCTATAAAGTGATTTCATAGTAAGTCTGTTTTTGTTTTTTTTTGTTCAAAAAGTCACCATCGGTTTTCGACCATCACAAGGCCGTTGGACGCTTTCCAACTTACAATACAAAGGATACTGCACGAGAGTGGGCGGGTCCATATCAACCAATTAAAGCGCTTGTTTTATAGAATGCAATCCGTGATTCAAATTGTTCAATTGTCAAATCCAACAGTGTCATCACTCAAGGCAACGCTATTTCAACCGCAGTGTAATACTTTCAGGCGAGATTTGCGATAAAATCACATGCACCCCATATAAATATACGTATATATCTATTATGTGCTTGAAAATGACATACAAATACAGATAAAGATGAAACAATAAACATTTTTTTAAATTTATTAATCAGCAATCCGGAAAAAAATGGTTTACGTAATATAGTCATGTATTCAATCAACTTCCGTTTTCCAAAATGGAGGCCATCAACGAATGGGGTGAATGTAAAAAGGTGCCTGGTGCTAAATAAAGATGAAAATAAGTTTCATACTTCAATTAAAAACAAATTATTCATACAAAATCATATTGAACTTGTTATTAAAACCTGAAATAATTCATTTCCTGACTTGGTACATTCATCAAACGAAAACGAAAGTACAGGTACCTAATACAACCATGTTGAAATTGTTACTTATGTACTGTAGATCTGCCGTTTGTATGGCAAATATTGCAATCGGCTATTCCAATATTCAGCTAAACGGATAAAACTATTCTGACAACCTGACTATCAGTTTAAACGGGACCCACTGTATCAAGAAAAAAGTGCTGAAACATCAAATTAAGGGCTGAGAGGGGCCAACAGTTTTTATTCAATAACTCTTTTAAAGTCAACATTTTGTTATACATTACTGAAGCAAAAATGTTAATCTCAACCATCTACAAATTTATATAATAATTTTTATGTCATATAGTACATAATAAGGGGCCACAAGGGGTCAGAATGCTAAATCTTTGATGCTTTATATCTCGAAATGGAGAAATATTTTGATATGCAATATTGAACAAAAGATGTTCAAAATAATGTTCTAAACAATATGCTACCTTTCATTTTTTGCTAAACGGCCCCATTAAGGAATTGAAGGGTTGGCCCCTAAATATTTCTTTTGCTAATAGCTCAAAAACGAAAAGGAATTTCTAAACAGTTGTTGAACACAAAATGTTCAAAATCTTAAGATCTTGAAGATGAAATCCATAAAAAGGGGCTGGGCACTCAAATTAGGGGCCAAGAGGGGCCAAAAGTCTTCAATAGATAACTCTTTATCACTTAATATTTTGTAATACATTACTGAAGCAAAAATGTTCATCTGAACCATTTACATTTAAATATCATGATTTTTATGTCTTATGGTACATAATTAGGGGCCACCAGGGGCCAGAATGCTGTGATGTGAGATGATAGAGATTCAAAATATCTTTCAAATGCAGTTTTCATTTTTCACTTCCGGTCGTCAGATATGTCCGATTTCCGCTTTTTTAAAAATAATTTTGTCTGATTCATATCTCAGAATCAGTAAGAGATTAAGACACCAGACTTATATGAGTAATAGATCTTGATAAGTAGGCAAAACCAATCGGATTAAGATTGTCCGCCGTCACTTCCGGTCGTCACAGGAAGTGATCAAAGAAATGAAAAATTTGAACTTTTTCTTTTTTGAAACTTTTTTGCATCACATTATTGCATTTTATTTGTTGTTTCGAAATATGTCAGTCCCACCGGAAACAAAAACGACCACCTTCGGTTATTAGAGAAAAACTGCATAATTGGAGTATTTTTCTTTCAAATAAATATTTTTTTATATATAAAGTATTTGTAATCATTTTGAGATATGTTATTCAGACTGCAACTTTCTATAGTAACGTCAAATATCTTTGTAAAACTGTATAATTTGAGCATTTTTCTTTCCCATAAATATGTTTTACATTTAAAGTATTTGTAATGATTTTTGGATATGTTATTCAGACTGCAACTATCTACAGTAACGTCAAATATCTTTGTAAAATTCACTTCCGGTCGCGTGATTTCCTGTACTCAAAATGAAAAGTTATCATAGCTAGATCTCGTAAACGGTAAGAGATGAAGACACCAAACTTTTACAAGTGATAGATCTTGATGAGTAGGCAAAAGCAGCTGGAATAAGATTGTCCGCCGTCACTTCCGGTTGTCACAGAAAGTGATCAAATAAATTAAAAAAAAAAACAACTTTTCCTTATGAAACTTTGTTGCATCACATTATAGCATCTAATTTTTTATTTCGAAATATGTCAGTCCTACCGGAAACAAAAATGACAACTTCCGGTTAGTAAAGAAAAACTGCATAATTTGTGTATATTTCTTTCCTATTAATATTTTTTGTAGATAAAGCATTTGTATTGATTTTTGGAAATGTTAGTCAGACTGCAACTGTCTACATTAACGTCAAATATCTTTGTCAAATTCAAACGTTGTCTTCTGTCACCTCCGGTTGTCACAGGAAGTGAACAAATAAATAAAACTTTTCAATTTTTTTATGGAATCTGTCTTAGTAATACATATAGCATCTTATTTGTAAATTTGAAATATGTCAGTACCACTGTAAACAAAAACGACTACTTCCGGTAATGAGAGAAAAACTTCATAATTTTATTATCGTACTATCCCATAAATATTTTTTTTTAATGAAAAGAGCATATGAAATGATTTTTGGACATTTCATTCAGACTGAAATGTCTAGAGTAACCTAAAATATCTTTTCAAAAATTTACTTCCGGTCACGCGATTTCTTGTCCTTAAAATGAGAAGATAACATTACGAGATCTCTTAAACTGAAACAGATCAAAACACTAAACTTATATGAATAATAAACCATGGGCAGCTATATAGGATAAAAACGTCCGACGTCACTTCCGGTCGTCACAGAAAGTGATAAAAAGAATTGAAAATGTTCTATGTAAATGTAATTAAGACTATAATATTGTCTAAAGTAACGCCGAGAATCGAATCTTAGTAAGTTATACCTCCGGCTGTTTGTTAACATAGATAAAAGCTCATTCATGCAAATAAATAGAGGAGAACGGAAGACCTTCTTTGTTGCTGTAGCAACAATAGTTTCTAGTTACATGTATTATTATTATTATTATTTTTCCGTACACCAAATTTTGTGCACGCGATTTCTCGAAGACTATTGGATGGATTTTCATGATATTTACAGACATTATATGTTATTATCTGAAGTTATTTTTTCCGGGACATTTTTTTGAAAATGCGCTTCTGGTGCCAAGTTACGGGACATTTTCTGAATTTAAAATGACATTTTGTCCACGGTTAATCTTAAGAACGGTAGAAGATATAAATGTGAAACTTTCAGGGATTGTAGATCGTGATATATACTATCCAGGACGACGCTACCTTTCGTTCATCGTCGGTACTTCCTGTCGTTAGGAGAAACGGATTAAAAAAATTGTATTTTCTAACTTTTTTGTTTTTCAATATTTTTTATTTATTTTTGGAATGTTAATAGAGACTCCTCTATTGATGTTTACTATATAAGTTGTTTGAATATTGGGTAATCTGAACTCTAGATATTAATATTTGAAAATCTGAAGCGGGCCCAAGACGGAAGACTATAAAAAGGAATATAAATATACTTGATCTATATAATTTTATAGCACTAAACGCGTATATAAATTATTTTTAATTGATTGATCTATTACAGAAGAACAACATGACTAATCGTACTTTTAATTTTAGTGATAAGCAAATTAATAAATATCGTTTCTCTATTCTAAAATTGTATATTATTTTATTTATTCTTTTGCTTCAGAGGAGAAATATCAGTAAATTATTTTTTTTTTCTTTTAGAAATATCAGTAAATTATATTTTTTCTTTTATACGTGTATTTTAATGCATGTACTGTACATACTAGTATTCTGTCTTCATTAGTGTGCCAAATTAACGTATTATCGACAAAATTAATACACTGTATTAAAAAATGATTTTATATATTTATCTATCTATCTATTCATTCGTTTTATCTATCTGTCTGTCTTTTTATTCTTAAATAAACGATTAAAAATTTATTTGTTATGTAAACATGTACCGGCACGTGGCATTGTTGCAAACCTGATGAGGGATCTATACAACACAAAGGTAACAGGTTCGTTCGCCCGATCTACCTGTTCGCGGGAGTCCGTTCGCGCAGGATCCGTTCGCCCAAAAATTTCTTCGCCCAAAATCTTCTTTGTCCTATAAACGTTTCGCCCAATACTTATATTATATCTACTTATACATGTTATATATATCAACTTATTTGAAAAAGGCTAAAGATAATCATATTTTTATTTCCATTACGAAGTTGGGTTAATTTTTTCTCAAACCAGGAACAATGTTTATTTAGTCTTAATTAATTTTTGATTTAATTCTAATGCATTTATTAATTATTTAGTGTTTGCACTTTAGTTAATTAGATGACTAATATCAATGTTAATTGGAGGGATACACCCGTGTTGTTTTTACGAATTGGGATATGTTTTGACAACAATTAAGGGACTGAGACGTTAATAGATCCCTTATAGAACTGAGCAGCAGATCTATATAAAATCTTGGCGAACGGACCCTGTGCGAACGAGAAATCGGGCGAGCGGACTCTGGGCGAACGAAAAATGTGGCGAACGGGATATTGGGCGAACTATTTTTAGGGCGAACGAACATGGAACCCAACACAAACTTGTTGACCAGCTTAAACCCTCTCTCCTCACCCCCCCCCCCCCCCTACACAAAACAGTGACAGGGGTAGTGGTATGGCTTCGAATGAGTACCCGATTTGGAGTACATGTAACACAAAAGTCCAGTGCCAAGTTGACCCCCTCTCCCAAAAAAGACAATAGATTGGGCTAAAGGTGTTCATTTGGTTGGCCGATATAAGGCCGTCGTTTAATTACTTCACAACTACTCCAGCTGTTTCTGCAGTAGAAGAATCTGTAAGTACGTAAGTTTAAAATGCGAACACAGTACCTTATTTTCATGTTGGTATACATTGAACATTGTATATGTAATTCAGAGTACGGTTTTTAGTCTATAGTGCTTGAGGTATCAGTTTGTACAAATAATTAAAAAAGAGACCTACCAAATCTTGAGTGTTTCAAATTATCCCTTATACTATTAGTAGTCATTTTATCGTTAACAAATCCCTTTACATAATCCATATTTTAAATTTTCTTTGATGTTGTTTTAGTTTGTATTTCTATACGCTATTGAAATAAAAAATTATGAGTGATTTACATGTAGGTCCGTAACTGGGGGGGGGGGGGTGGAGGGGCTAACCCCCCTTCATAGACCCCCATGGTTCCGACGCCTATGCATTAGGTCTCTGATAAATTAAAATGTTATAATACAATTCATATGAACGTACTGATTAGGAAAAAACAGATATATTATATTTTCTGTACAAAAATAACTTAAATATTCAAAATATTGCTACAAATTTGTATAGCGTTATGGTTTTATATATTTGTCCTTTACTATACCGTAACGCTATAGATCCCTAATGCTAAAAAGATGCAATAAAATGATGTTTTTACCCTCTTTCTATTCTTAATTTTCATTGGTTAAAAGCTTTGTATTGCTATAAATCAAAACCAAACACGGAAAGGCATAGGCTGATAAAGTCGGACGGCGACAGTGAAAGTCCGACATGTAGAATTTAAAATCAGACACAAACTGTTTTCGGCATTTAAGTCCAATTTACTTTTTTTTTGGTGTTGATTGTAATGGAGCATGCACAAAGTATCAAGGGGTGGGGTGGGGGGCTGACCTCTGACCCCCCCCCCCCCCTTAACATTTACTTTACACAATTGTAAATTCAAGTTCATTGAAAGGCTGGTTTCATCATCTCCACCTTTAATATCTTACAGTCAAATCAGGGTAATCTGGTAATGTATGAATAAAATTCGGTTTTGAAAGATATGTTATCAAATTGATAGTAGGTATACCTCCCATCAAGCTCTGAAATAGAATTTTATTTGAGTTTGGACAATTACCCACTCTTTCTATCTTGTCGCTTTTTTCTACACTCACCATGCTCACTACTGTGTTGAATTTGTTAGCTCCTCCCCAGCGTACAAAAATGATACCAAGTACCCGGGAAAAGATTCGTGAACATATAAACTTAAAATTAAATTAGTTTACGTAATGTACTTAGTATAATCGTGTGGATTATTTAGATAAATGTACCATTTATATACCAAGAAATTTGAATTAGCATACATACATGTACATGTATTATGCGATCTATAATCTATAAACCAATGCGTTATCGTGCGAATAATTTTCGGGTTTAAATTGTCTCCAAAATACATCCCATTTTATACATTTATTAAGTGGTTATAAACAGTAAACTATTTATCCTACTATCTTTAGAATCAGTAATCTGAAACATATTTAATTTTCAAGAAAGAAACTTTTTGTTTTCCTGAATGAGTGATGAGTTATAAACATGAGACTCAAATAAAGCCACGAAAAAATGATTTTTTTTATATACTTTCTTTCCTTCTCTTTGTTCTCCTTTTCTTCTTTTTTTTACCCCAGTTTATGTCTACAGTATTTTATTTATCTGTAATATTATAACAGTCTGTTGCCGTTAAAATTCAATGAGATGGGTTTTGCTTTACGTGTTTATCTTTGTGGGTTTTTTTTCTGAAAAGAAACAATGTCTATAAGGCAAGTGATGAAAGTTTTTTTTTTTAAGATAAATTCTTCCTTCAAAAAGTTGAAGCGAATTGGCAAAATTTGATTGCAAAAGCTAAAATGCTCTTAAATTACCAGTAAGTTTAATTACATTATAAAAAATTGTTCTAGTATTTAAAAATATGACAATTTTAAAAAAACAATTGCAATTTATTCAATACATGTATAATGTGCTGTCCGACTTTAAATTCTTCCCTGTTCGACTTTAAATGACCGAGAATGTAAAGTCGGATAGTTTAATTTTAATAGTTTACTTAATAAATATCCACAAAAAATTATTATTATGGGAATAAGTAATAGTATTCATTTAAAAGTTTGATTTAATTACAAAATGTATAGGCTATTACGGAGTACCGACGGCAAACTGAAGATTTCTCCAGAGATAACTAAGGTCATTGCCGACAGGTGCGCGCTCGGTGCGCATGCGAAAATTATCCGGATCCATGATATGCGTATGTATCCTCTTAATTTTATACATTATTTCAAACTTTTTCACGACTATGTTTGCATAAAACAACCAGAAACATCCTGAAGACGGAGATACTGAAAGAAAAATACACATGACACTAAATTTAGAAACGATTTTATTATGAAAGAGAAGAGTGTCCAACATTCGATGCTGTCCGACTTTAGCTGTTCTTCCCCTACTCATAACAGATTAAATACATAGAACAATTTAGTTTGTTGGTGTAAAATGGTTTGTCCATTTGATGATTGTAAACTAACATAGAATGAGTGGGTAAACTAACGTACATCATACCCCCCCCCCCCCCCCAAAAAAAAAATACATGCACAAGACAAAGGGAACATTTAAGCTTAAAAATGATTCTTTAGTTCGTTACCATTTCTCCCATGTATCTGTTCATGGAACACAAACGACGATTAAATAATTATCTTTTTTTGCGTACAACTATATTAAATCCCATGTTTAATGTCCAAAGCAAATTTTTTCGCTAGCAGAAATTATTAAAAATAAAAAATAACTATTTAAAAAGCTCAACAAAATTGGAAAATTATAATTTTGGGTAACATATTACATATGACATCTCATCAGAATGAATAAGAAAATTACGTATCACGAACACAACCCGTTGATTTGTAGCGAATAAGGAATCGTCTTACACTCTGTCTAGTTGTTTTAAAGTTGTAGTTTGCTTCGAGTAGTTTCGTTATTTTTACAGATGAAAGCCCAGATGCGTGGTACTTGATTATGGTGTTTCGAACATCCAGGAACAACCTAAGTCCTCCCTTAACGGCGCCATAGCGAAAAATAAACCAAAATGACTTATTTGGTCATTGCACGGTTCGAAAATCATTGGGGGCGTGGTTTGCATAATTAAGCAAAGGACGGTACGGTTCGTTTCTTACACGGAACGGTACGCTTTGAGGACGGTACGGTACGCTTTCTGCACGGTACGGTTCGTTTTGAGGACGGTACGTTTCGTTTCTCGCACGGAACGGTTCGCTTTGAGAACGGAACGGTACGCTTTGTGCACGGAACGGTTCGCTTTGTTCACGGTACGGTACGCTTTGTGCACGGAACGGTACGGTTCGTTTCTGAGGTGTAGTAGCACGTTTTAGGGTCTGTACTTACAAAATTTGTGCAGACGATTTCTTGGAGATGGCTCGTTCGATTTGCTTTAAATTTTCACAGTCAATGCGTTGTCATCTGAAGTTTATTCCGGCAAATTTTGTTTTGAAAATTCACTTCTGGTCGGGAGTTATTGCCCTTTGATCAAAATTTAGAGGACCTCCTTGTCTGTGATGGAACTCAAAAACGGATCAAGCTAGAAAGCTGAAATTTTTACTGATGATAGAGGACATGTTGCCACGTTACAACATGGTCAGGATATTTTCCGGAAGTGCCTAGTATGAAAGCTCGGTAGGGGTCAAAATTTAGGACACGAATCATGAGTGACTTTTTGAGACATTTTGCATCATATCTTTTAAAATATAATTATTTTGTTAAAACATACTGAACATCATTTGTGCACAATATCAAGATCTTTAATATGATATCAAGAAAAATGTGCTGACTCATCAGATTAAGGGCTGAAAGGGGCCAACAGTTTTTATTCAATAACTCTTTTAAAGTCAATATTTTGTTATACATTACTGCAGCAAATATCTTTATCTCAACCGTTTACAACTATATATTATGGTTTTAATGTCGTATGGTACATAATAAGGGGCCACAGGGGGCCAGAATGCTAAATCTTTGATGCTTTTATATCTCCAAAGGGAGAAATATTTTGATAAGCAATATTGAACAAAATATGTTAAAAATCATGTTCTAAGCAATATGCAACCTTTCATTTTTTGCTAAAAGTCCCCATTAAGGGAGTTGAAGGGCTGGCCCTTAATTATATATATTGCTTATAGCTCACAAACGAAAAAGAATTTCTGAACATTTGTTGAACAAAAATGTTCAAACTCTCAAGATCTTTAAGATGAGATCCCGAAAAAGGGGCTGGGCACTCGAATTAGGGGTCAAGAGGGGCCAAAAGTCTTCAATCGATAACTCTTTATCAGTTAATATTTTGTAATACATTAATGAAACAAATATCTTTATCTCAACTGTCTACAACTATATACTATGGTTTTGATTTTGTATTATACATGATAAGGGGCCACATGGGGCCAGATTGCTAAATCTTTGATGCTTTATATCTCGGAAGGGAGAAATATTTTGATAAGCAATATTGAACAAAAAATGTTCAAAATCTTAAGATCTTAAAAATGAGATCCCGAAAAAGGGGCTGGGCACTCGAATTAGGGGCCAAGAGGGGCCAAAAGTATTCAATCGATAACTCTTTATCAGGTAATATTTTGTAATACATTACTGAAGCAAAGATCTTTATGTCAACCGTCTACAACTATATTTTATGGTTTTGATGTCGTATGGTACATGACTAGAGGCCACAAGGGGCCAGATTGCTAAATCTTTGATGCTTTATATCTCGAAAGGGAGAAATATTTTGATAAGCAATTTTGAACAGAAGTTGTTCAAAATCATGTTCTTAACAATATGCAACGTTTTAGTTTTTTGCTAAACGTCGCCATTAAGGAGTTGAAGGGTTGGCCCCTAATTATATCTTTTGCACATGTCCGTAATAGCTCAAAAAAGAAAAAGCTTTTCTGAACAGTTGTTGAACAAAAAATGTTCAAAATCTTAAGATCTTTAAGATTATATGAATAAAGAGGGCCGATTCCTAAAATTAGGGGCCGTAAGGGGCAAAAGGTCGATTTTCAAAAGTCTTTAATGTTCAGTGTCTTTTTACTGATTGTGGTAAAACATAATTTTAGAACGAAAATCGCAATCAAAATCTTATCTCATCTCATCAAGAATTGGACGGAAGACCCACTCGTTGCTCGCAACGAGATCTCATCTAGTAAGAGTCTTCCGTCTTCAGAGGAAGACCCTTCTATTATTCTTCGGTTTCTATTTTACCTTTGCAGAACTGAAATATGTAATTTGTTTAAAAATCAGATAAACCAATCTTGAGATATAAGCATTTGAAATTTCGAAGCAGTGATCTCAATGGCTAAATGGTTAGCGCATTAGATTGTCACGCGGGCGACCCGGGTTCAATCCCCCATGTGTCCAATAATTTTATCACTTTTTCTGCCTGATATTTTGGTATTTTTCAATTTTAGACGATTTGCAACTATATATCTAAAAGTTTTGATTATATCTTGCGTAATTAGGGGCCACAAAGGGCCAAAATGTCAAATCTTTGACGCTTTATACCTCAAAAAGGGGAAATATTTTGATAAGCGAAATTGAACAAAAGATGGTCAGAATAGTGTTCTAAACAATATGCATACTTTGAGTTTTTGTAAAATGTCCCTATTAAGGATTTGTAGGAGTAGCCCCTAAATATTTCCATTTAGCATATCTGAACAACGAATGGAAATTTCTAAATAGGTGGTGAACAAAAAATCTTCAAAATCACAAGACCTTTCATTTGATATCAAGAAAAAGGGGCTAACCCCGCAAACTAGGGGCTCAGAGGGGCCACAATTCTTTCAACTATAACTCTCTAATGATCAGTATTTTCTTATACATCACTGAAGCAAATGTATTCATCATAACGATTTGCAACAATAAATGATACAGTTTTTATCAAATGTTACGTAATTAGGGGTCACAAGGGGCCAGAATATCAAATCTTTGACGCTTTATATCTCGAAAAAGGGAAATATTTTGATAAGCAATATAGAAAAAAAATGGTCAAAATAATGTTCTGAAAAATATACATATTTTGAATTTTTGTAAAACGGCCCAGTTAATGACTTGTAGAAGTGGCCTCTTGACATTTCCATTTACCATATCTCAACAACGATTAGAAATCACTGAATAAGTGTTGACCAAATATTTTTTCAAAATTACAAGTCCTTTCATTTCATATCAAAAGGGGGCTGGCCCCTCAAATTAAGGGCTCATAGGGGCCTTAAGTCTTTTATTTTTAACTCTCTAATTATCAATATTTTGTTATACATTACTGAAGCAAAAGTATTAAGCTTAACGATTTGCAACTAATATAATACAATTTTGATCATATGTAACGTAATTAGGCGTCAGATTATCAAATCGTTGACGCTTTATGTCTCAAAAAGGGGGTGTGTGAAATTTTGATAAGCAATATTGAACAAAAGGTGGTCAGAATAATGTTCTAAACAATATGCATACTTTGAATTTTTATAAATCGGCCCCATTAAGGACTTGTAGGAACGGCCGCTAAAATTTTCTATTTAGCATATCTCCTAAACAAATAGAAATCTCTGAAGAAGTGTTGAACAAAGAGTCTTTGAAATTATAAGACCTTACATTTGATATCAAGAAAAAGGGGCTGACTCCTTCAATTAGGGCCCTAGAGCAAAAGTCTTTCATATTCAACTCTTTCATGATTAATATTTTTTGATAAGTATCCATTATGAGAAGCAAAGATATTCATCTTAATGATTTGCAACAATACATTTTGAAGTTTTTATCATATATTACGTAATTAGTTGTTGTAAGAGGCCAAAATGCTATATATTTTTATGCTTTACGTCTCGAATAGAGTGAATATTTTTTTATGCTATATTAAACAAAAGATGTTCAGAATGTGATCAAAAATAGAAACTTTAAAATTATTGAAGGAAAACTTAATGCCTTTCTCTTTTAACGAATATCTCTGTCAAATTCACATCTTATCTTATCGAGAAATTCAACGGAAGACCTGCTCATTGCTTGCAACGAGATCTCATCTAGTTAAGGTCTTCCGTCTCCAACGGAAGACCTTCTTGTTATTCTTCGGTTTCTTTTTCCCTATTCTTACCGATTTTGTGCACGCGATTTCTCAAAAACTACAGGGCCGATTCTCATGAAACTTTCACATCTTATAGGTACTGATCTGAACCTTACTGGAAATTTTTTTGGTCGATGACGTCACTTCCGGTCGTGAGATATGGACAATTTTCTGATTTTAAAATGCAATTTTGTCTTAACCAAGTAGCGAAAATTGCTTAAGATATTAACTTGAGACTGATTGGAGATGATAGTTCATGACTTATAGCTTTGCAGAATCACCTTTCCGTGTGTTGTCAATACTTCCGGTCGCTACCGGAAGCGATATTCAAAAACGCAATTTTTAAACTTTTCTTTTTTTTATATTTTTGTTATAGAATTGAATAAAGATTCTTTTGCAGAAGTGAAATATGTAATTTGTTTGAAAATCGAAAAAAGCCAATCTCGAGATATTTGCGTTTGAAAAATCTAAGCGGCGATCCCAATGGCCGAATGAGCGCGTTGGATTGTAGGCCATGTCTTACGTAATAAGGGGTGGCAAAGAGGCCAAAATGCTAATTTTTTTTGGTCATGCTTTACGTCTTGAAAAAGGGGGGGGGGGGGTTACGCAACTGGGTTAAGGGCTACCCAAGGTAGATCAGTGTATGCAGAGCCTCGGGATTTGATTATGACGTCACGGTGAAATTGTACAAATGAATCTCGGCGAATAAATAATAATTTTCTTTTTCATATACTCTTACATACTTTTATTTCTCATGATAATTGTAAATATTAATCAATATGTAACTTATCTTGTCATTGCAACACTATTCGAATGTAAAATCAAAACCAACTTGATCTCACAGAACTAACAGATATGACGTCATAGGCAAGTTTGACACGCAGTTTCTATGTACTTGAGATGCAGATAAAGCTATTAGCTGAACTGAAAATATGAAAATTAAATCTTAGTTAGCATGATCTGACTATTATTGATTAATATTTTTGAATGCATTTATCAATAGTTCACAGGCTTATTTAATTGATAACTATTAGGTCTCTTATAAAGCCGCAGTCATGCACTTTTAAACAGAAACTTACTATAATCACATGTACAACCCCTCCAAAATCTCAAAAGTTCAACGATATACGCTTGATTATAAATTATAATATTTTTTACACATGTAGCTATTGTCCCTACTATTTTGAAAAGTGCTGGGAGCAAGTTGTGCGCTGTTGAGTTTTTCCGTAGTTTTACATTTCTTCAATGCGTATAATGTAAATGCAAAAAGTTTATCAAAAGCCGGCTAAATTTTATATATTTCTTGGGCATGGAGAAGTTGCTCCCAGCACTTTTCGGGTTAAGAAATTTGTCTTAAAGAAAACACGATCAATTTCATGCTGAAAAATTTTCCGTATATCGTTGAACTTTTATGATCTTTATAACCGTACATTTTATTTTCTAATTTTAAACATGTCTCGTGACAAACAGCTGATGTACGTGAAGTCGCGTTAGCCGAATTCGGTTGAAACCAGATAAATACATATGCACTAGTATAGTTTCCACTAAAATAAAACTGATGCTAATAAAAAAATATTCACATTATATTGATTTTTTGGAAATATTTTAAGGCTTATTTCCTATGGGCGGCCTTAACCTAGCTGCATATAAGCCATACTGAACAAAAGATGTTCAGAAAAACCGTGATAAAAATGAGAAACTTTAATTCATTGAAGGAAAACTTAATGTCATTCTCTTTTAAGGTATATCTTTTTCAAAATCACATCTCATCTTATCGAAAAATTCAACGGAAGACCTACTCGTTGCATGCAACGAAATGTCATCTAGTTATTAAGGTCTTACGTCTCCAACGGAAGACCTTCTACTGATTCTGTTGTTTCTTTTCCACTATTAACGCATTCCAAAATCAAAACAGAAAATCTTTTTTTCTGTTTTAAGCATATTGCCCTTAGGTATTGACAAAATTCAACAAATAACGCAGTTAACAAAATATTTATTGGTGCGAATAAGTTTAAAGAATGCAAACCATCGTTTACATTGCAAGATTTTACGGAGTAAATTTCCTCCCAAAACCTATCACTGATACAGTTTTCACTACCACATTACAATTTGAAAAAGGCAAAACTCTACAGGGTAAATTTCCTCTCAAAAATGATACCGATAGAGTTTACATACAGTAGTCAATTCAGAAGCGACTGTCCATGATATAGAAAGATATTACGGAGTAAATTTCCTCCCAAAAATTATCACTGATACAGTATTCACTACAAACAATTACAAATTGAAAACAGTAAAAATCTAGAGAGTAAATTTCCTCTCTAAATTCAAATTGGTGCATTGTACATACAGTATGTCAATGTCAATGCCAAATAAACCACCGTTTACATAGCTAGATTTTACGGAGTAAATTTCCTCCCATAGAATTTCACTGATACAGTGTTCACTACTTAAATTACAGTTTGTTACTAACAAAAATCCAGAGAGTAAATTTCCTCTCTAAATTCACGTCGGTGGATTGTTCATTCAGTATTTCAATGCCAAATCAACCATCGTTTACATTGCTAGATTTTACGGAGTAAATTTACTCCCAAAGAATTTCACTGATACAGTTTTCTCTACTAACATTACAAATTAGTACTAACAAAAATCTACAGAGTAAATTTCCTCTCTAAATTCACGTCAATGCATTGTACATTCAGTATTTCAAAGCCAAAGAAACCATCGTTTACACGGCTAGATTTTACGGAGTAAATTTCCTCCCAAAGACTATCACTGATATAGTGTATACAACTACATTTCATCTAGAGAGGAAATTTCCTCTCAAAATGACATTCAAACGGTAAACATACAGTAGTCAATTCAGAAGCGACTATCTTTTATATGACAAGACTTTACGGAGTAAATTTCCTCCCAAAAAATTTCACTGATAGAGTGTTCACTACATACATTACAGTTTGTTATTAACAAAAATCTAGAGAGTAAATTTCCTCCCTAAACTCACGTCGTTGTATTGTACATTCAGTATTTCAATGCCAAATCTACTATCGTTAACATAGCTGGATTTTACGGAGTAAATTTCCTCCCAAAGAGTATCACTGATACATTGTTCACCACTACATTTCAACATAGAAAAAAGTCTGCGGAGTAAATTTCCTCTCAAAATGCACATCGGTGCATTGTACATTCAGAATATCAAAGCCAAATCAACCATCGTTTATACAGCTAGATTTTACGGAGTAAATTTCCTCCAAAAGAATATCACTGATATAGTGTACAAAACTACATAACAATTTGAAAATAGCAAAAAAGTAGAGAGGAAATTTCCTCTCAAAATGACATTCATACGGTAAACATACAGTAGTCAAATCAGAAACGACTATCTTTTATATGACAAGACTTTACGGAGTAAATTTCCTCCAAAGAATTTCACAGATAGAATGTTCACTACTCGTATTACCGTTTGTTATTAACAAAAAACCAGAGAGTAAATTTCCCTTCTAAATTCACGTTGGTGCATTGTACATTCAATATTTCAATGCCAAATCAACCATCGTTTATGCAGCTAGATTTTTACAGAGTAAATTTCCTCCCAAAGACTATCACTGATATAGTGTTCACTACCACATTACAATTTGAAACGGCAAAAATATGAATTTCCTCTAAAAAATCACACTGATACAGTAAGCATATAGTAGTCAAATCAGAAGCAACTATCCTTGATATAACAATATTTTACGGAGTAAATTTCCTCCCAAAGAATATCACCGATACAGTATTCAATACAACAATTACGATTTAAAAAAGCAAATATTTACAGAGTAAATTTCCTCTCTAAACTCATACTGGTGCATTGTACATTCAGTATTTCAAAGCCAAAGCAACCATCATTAACTATTTTTACATCCTAGATTTAACATTCATTTTTCGCAGATAGAAAATAAACATCTAAAGAAATTGATACAATATACACTTTTAACAGGAAAAAAACTTACATTTTACATCTTATTCAATAATTGACTTTCGAGGAATATTTTTATCTCAATATACTTATGATGAATTACATTATCATTTAATCTATAAATAAACAACAAAGAATCTCTACAAACACATACAGTTTTTTTTGACTGATTTCAAGGCGTATTCAACGAGGGGAGGGGGTTCAATGCGCATACAGTAGCATGGTGACGTCACAAACAATATCTCAAAGTACGTTGAAAACTGTATTGTCCAGTCTTTATCCGCGAAGAAAAAAGAAGAAGGAGGCAAGTCCCTCTCTTGATTATTGTCGAACAGTTTGATTTCAAACACATCTATCACATTTACTTTCTTTGACCGAAGCTCGACTTCTATGCTTTCCTTAAGGCTGATGCCATTGAACACTTGCTGAATGCATTTCAAAGATGTCCAAAGGAAATTTGGCCACCATATTTTTAAGAAATCCATCGTTGACCTATTGATAAAAATTTTAAACTCGTAAATCATCTCATATAATAACTTTTAAACTTTCAATTTTTTTTTAAATCCAATGGGCATTTATTTCTTCAGGCACGCCGGAATACATGTTGCGCACCACAGTCAAGCAGTGTTACTTATACAATTTTTGTAAAATCGAAAAATAGTTTTTCCGTTGGTTTTTCGTATGGAAAATTCATTCATCTAAAGAACACGTATATATACCCCCAGTCTACACAAATATTTTGACAAACTAAGACAAGATAATTTTTTTTAGGATGATGTAAATTTTCTCAAATAAATCCAGATCATATACTACTTATTTTATGTTTATAGAAAATTTTATAATAGAAAAATATATGTAAATTAAATCTCATGAAAAAAGAAAAGCCATTTCCAGATTTAGAATTAGTGCTGATGACCTAAGGATTGAAAAAGGCAGATATGAATCTGAAAAAGAATGCTGGCCAAAGAATCCCCTTAAATAGAAACAAAAGAATATGTTTAATGTGCAACCAAAACAATATACAAAGATGAATATAATTTTCTTACTGAATGCCCTTTAGAAACTGAGGAGAGAGGAATTTTTTTTCGTGATATCTCATTACTAAACAAAAATTTCATATTATTATCAAAAGGAGACATATTTCTCTGGTTAATGTCCAATGAAGATAATCTAATTATTACAAAGTTAAGTGAATATCTTGTCGAAACCTTCAAAATTAGGCATAATGCCACGAGATTTCATAAATGATGTTATAGACACATATTTATTTATAAACTCGTATATACACTGTATGTATATTGATATTGATTTTGATTGCATGTTAATTAACAATTTGATAACCCCAACTGCTGCATCTATATTTCCAGTTACTTGTAATATTATATTAGTTATATACAAGGGTGTGTGTGTGTGTGTGTGTGTGTTTATGTTTGTATATGTTTACTAACCTTTCTCTCAGAACTTTCTCTCTTGTCATTGTAAGACTTTTATGCCTTCTGGGCCAAAAATTGGAAATAAAATTATCTTACACGTTTGCATGAAACACTATTTTGAATGCAGATTTGTTCAGAAAGGACATTTGCTACTTAAAAACTAATCACTAACGCCAAAAGGGGAGTTCAGAGAGTTAAATGATAATATGTACATGGAGGTAGTTTTACTGCAAAGAAAATGATCGCTAAAGTGTTTAGTATTTCACACAATAAAGAAAAACAACCATCTTGAACAAGGATCGAAATCCTTATGGAACTACATGAAGTACTGTAATTAAGGATAGAATTGATAGAATTCATATGTCAGACACTACCTCAATTACATTTATCGTAACATATATACATATATAATTATAAATTTACCTTTATTATTCAATGTTTGGTCTTGGTTTCCTTATTTCTCCATTCATCAGAAAAGAGTCACTTTTATATATCCAGTCGTCACTTAAACCACTCCTGAAATAATTTTGTTCAACTATTGAAGGACACGCAGTACAGTTAAGGTGCGCAATGGAAATATCGACTAAATTTTGTATTTAAAAATGTATTCGTAATCGGGATGGCGATTATTTTTAGTACAATATGTATATCGGATACTTGTAATTATGATTAATAACAACATATCGAGGACGATTATATTTTATATTTAGACTAGTCACGTGATGCGGCAGTCACGCGATTTTAGCACATTGACTTGAAGTATTGATGTTACATATAAATATCACTAGTGCAAGGGCATAACCAAGTTAAATTTCCAAGTTAAGTATATAAATATTTTCAACACGCATTGTAGTTTCTAAAAAGTGCTGCGATCCTGTCTAAATTCTGCAATTTCATTGTTAAAATTATACTTGTATGACCGAATGCTATATTTTTTGCTGGTCAGCGGCATGAAATGTTGATATAATTAAATTGTTTTTAAGATTTTATCAGGATCGCAGCACTTTTCAGATACCTTAATAATTCTACAGTTGAAATGTAAAAGCTTACTTTGATCCATAGAGTGTATGCCCTTGCACTAGATCGATTTATTAAGACCCCCCACATTACCCTCCGATGTACTTGCAAACAAATATACGGCAGTATCAATTAAATACGTAATGTACAGAAAATATATTAATAAAATAGTGAAGAAGACATTAAATTCAAGTTATTGGCCCATAGAATATCTGTAGATAATATTTTATTTAATTAGAGAATACATATTTTGTTGAGAAAATATTACTTGATCTGTCTCTCACTGCATACAAACTACGTCACGTTGTAAGAAATGACGTCATATTGACAAGTGTATTGCGATCAGTGACTTGTTTATAACTTGTTATGTGGGATTTAACAAACAACAAAAAACACGCTGTAGTACGTTTTTATGTAGTTTGATGAATTCTAACTGGTTAAATTTAGCAGATAAACTCATTTTGTGGTATTTTAAAGAAATGTTGTATGACGTATATTGTGTATGATGTCATAGTCAAGTTTTCCCGTACAAATTAGGCTCCGCCTCCTTTTTGTAACCTTAACTCTGCTGCGCAGTCTAACTTGGTTTTCTTTCTCTAACTTGCTTCGTGTTCCCTGCAACTTTGAAGTGGAGAAGCAACTGGGCACAATGCAAATATCCGATACCGCCAATTTCAAAACTGCCTTACACACAAATCCTCATGTGGGGATAATACACATGTAACCGGAAAGGGAAAAATAAACTGTTTTCACACAGAACCTAAAAAAATTCATTGTTTTCAAGATAAATGAATGATTTAGTGTCAATAGGTTGTTGTGAGAGAAAATTGAGATGGTCTGCTTCTTATCATTTCATCATTTTCTTTTCCGGTGCGTGAATCCCCGCTGTTACATTTGTAATCAAACCCTTGTATTGGATAGAGCTGAGGCCATGTCATAATATTCTGACCTAAATCAAGCTGTAAGTTCCATATTTTTTCACCATCAAAATCTAAGCCCTAAAAAATCATAAGTCGCCTTAGCTATTAACATTTTGTTGATATGTGTACTCTGCTGCAATTGCATAGACATTATCTTTCATGCAGCAGTTACCAATAGTTAGGTTTCAAAGATGTGATTAAAAATCATTGACTGTTACTCGTTTTAGTTGACCTATCGAAACTAATATCATGGGGTCAAAAATTAGACTTTAGAAAAAGCTAAATCAAAACTTCTAAAACTTGTTTTAAGCTTTTAATTTTAAAAACTCAAATAATGTAAATCATTTGAAAATTATATTAAAAAAAAATAAAACTAGTATATCGCCTTCCTTTTTATATGCCTGTATTTTCTATTCCTAACTGTAATTTATTATGTACGACTTGTATTCGGTAATGGTGTTTTACATCTGATCTTAATTACTGTTAAACCGTTATTTTAAAATTTTAATATATTATCTATCAAACCTGAAAGCGCAAACTTACATCTGAGAAATTGTTAATTATGTAAATCCATTGAAGTTTATTGCATTTTACTAAGTTACATGTTTTACATATACTCTACTACTACATGTATCGCATATGTATATTTATTTGATGTGACAATATATTAATTAATACATTAATGAAAATATTTATTTTTCAAGATGTAACAAAAATATGAACAGTAAACATGTACATTCAAAGAAATATTGTCCGATTGACGCGACCGATGAAGTCAATAAAAGTGTAATTAATGCAAATTACCTGTATTCCCCAAACGCTGGCAAAACAGTTTACGGCAGTTGATTTTGATTTCAGGAAGGTGGATCCTAGGTTTTCAGCTTTTTTTTTGGTTAAAGAAAAATACTTGATACATTTATTTCTATCAGTGAATTTTCTACATTAAAATAAAAATATTAACATAGCCAATCAAGATGTGTCTAGGTATCACAACGGTAAATGTTTTCACCAAACAAATCGTAAAAAAAGAATCTGGTAATTGTTTACTTGAAAAAAAAATATTTAACAGGAGATGTTAAACATAACCTGTCACACTAGCTAAAACATCCTCACACACAAAACGGTACCTACGCGGCATTTTCTGACTTTTTCCATTTGCAAACAGGGCTACCTAAAATTCACGCGTTTTTAATGTCTTTATAAACATTCCTTGTGCATCACAGGTTGTAGCCCCCCCCCCCCCCCCTGCCTGGAAAAAGCTCAGTTTAAAAAAAACTTTATTTGTTCAAAAAGTACATAAAATTTACTAGGCACAGGTACAAAAGTTGTAAAAAGGATTGGAAGAGAATAGAAAAACGTATCAAAAGAAAGGAAAATCAATTTGATATTTGGCTAAGTTTATTTTGATCGGTCAATTACCTGTGTGATACCTCTTCCCCTTTAGTACTCCTCCTCCTTTTTGTTTAACCAGGAAATGATACCAACTTCTGGGAATTTCGTACCCTTTTCCCAATAATTCAACTCGTAGTACTTCCAGATTTACCAAGTTATATCGTACCCGAAGTTAATTTATACAAAAGGAAATAGAATTATTACTTCCAGAATTACCAAGTTATATCGTACCCGAAGTTAATTTATACAAAGGGAAATAGAATTATATGGAAATACGTAAAACAAAAATTGAAATACAGCTTATTTCTACTAACAATTTAGTTTTCCACAGCATTGTAAAATTAATAATTTTTATAACTGTCTTTTTCTTTAATATACTTTTTTTTACAGTAATTGATTAATATGACCCCCCCCCCCAAAAAAAAAAAAAAAAAAAAAAGAATGGCTGCAAAGGATTCCAAATAATTAGTTTTGTACCTTTGTTTTAAACCCAATCAACTGTGTAACCGTGCAAAAATCTATCGGGGAAGTTTCACAGATTAACGTTAATTCAGCTTTTAGTGAGTTCGCTCTCCAGATAGGTTTTCTTGGCATGTTTCCTTTCTTTGAAAGGATATCTATCTATCTATCTATACTGTCAAAAACAACTAAAAAATATGATAAAAAAATTAATAAGGAAAAGGCAATACTGATAAAATTTTGTTGCTGACTTAAAAATTCAAATTTATATGTACATCATTTTTAGAATTAAAAAAGATGCATTCTTTTATTTTTTTAAGCATAATTTTTCTTGATATCTAGGCAACAAAGTGTATTTTTTCACTTAATTAATTGACTGACTGAAAGTAATTGCGACTTCGGCAGGATGGGCAATGTGATACATCATTAGACCTAAAGAATACATGCTGAGCACATATTGCTCCTAATCGAGAATTAATGGATGGAGGATCCGATAACCATTTGTACTTAACTGTGTGGGATTGTTTTGAATAACATGGAATAAAGAAAGTAATTTTGTAGACACTAGATTTTGAAATAAGACAGAATGTCCATTTTTTGGCAACTTCATGTACCTAATAATAGCAATTCTCTGGAACCCTTTCGACAAGACATGCAAGATCTGTTGTCGAAAAGTTTTGCTAAGAACAGTTTTTTCTTTCATGTTTCTCAAAAATGAATTAGTCTATCTGTACATTTTTTAATTATTAAATATTTCAAAGAGAGTAATTCTTAAACACTCGGGAATTCAAATTGGCCTTATCCAAGTTCCCCTATGATTACAAAGTGTAGGGATTATATGGTGAAGTTATTACATAATACATTTATATTTCTTTAAATTTGTGAATATACAAATTGTACAGTGTTAGTGTTAAAAGTTTAAAAAAGGCATGTTTAAATTAAAAGAGAAGAAGTACATGAAATAGACAGATTGTGTAACTGTAATAACGCTCCATGAAATAAAATATATCATATTTAATCTTTACAATCATTCTTTACAATTTTTGCAGTTTGACATCCAATTAACTGTAAATAATGAATTACAATAGGATCGAAAGACACTGGCATAAAGATAGCAAATCATTTAAAATATAAGAGTTCTATTGTCAAAAATAAGTGTTTTTATAAAACAACAATTATTCATGTTATTAGAATAATAATTGTATTTATGTATTTAATGCGATAATTTGTTAGGAGGTTTCCGAAAACATGTAGGTTGGTAAATTGTAAAAAAAAAATCTCAGATCCACGACTTGCCTGATGGATTAATTGTAATGGAAGGTGTAACGTCACGTGGTCAGCTCAGCGAGTCATTCATACTCGCGCGCTCACCTTCGCTAACATGAAGCACGTCTATTTTGAAGAGAATTACAACTTTTTTGTGATCGTAAATCTTATAGTCAGCCAGGAGACGTGCTTTCCCATTCCATCATTCTGTCGAATATTGTCACAATTTGTGCTGTTTGAGTTTATTTTATTGTTTACTTAACCGATGGTGTTGCCCAAAGTTTTTGGTAGACGTGCGCGGGTTATTCACACGTGTAGATATTGCAATGCCCATGTGGAGTATATTGTTCTGATGACTTGACTTGATTAGTTTTGTGTTGTGTTTTGAACTAGCATTATTTCGTTAATTAAAGGAAAGAGATTCTCATATACCCACATAATGCGTGTGATTATTGATTAATATATATTTTTTTTCGGCAAATATAGTTATCTTCCATTTGTAAAAATACAATGTGAATTTATAACTGAACGATTATAACCATACGCATTTATATCAATGGAGACACTGATTTGTTTGGCGAGAAGTTGTGATAATATCATCACTGGTAGTATCTGCAGGATGACGTTTTTTTTTTAAACGAATACGCAGCTAGAGATCATGATCGGGGTGGCAGCAGGTTTGCGCGCTTTTTTGCTAACAGCTCAAATTTTATTTGTTTTACTGGTTTTAAGACTTTTTAAAGATTAAAGTGAATTGGACAAGCATAACAGTAGTTATATTCTTGTGAACAACACTTTTATTTCATCGGAAAATGTAATACATGCCGAACTTTCCACTTATGTGATCTCGACATCATCGAGGAAATTCGAACTATATACAAACAAACATGTATCAAGAACTGTTGAATATATTAGTCCATCTCCAAAGTCATTACTTATGTTGCTGTTAATACTTAGTGGTGATGTTCAGTTAAACCCAGGGCCTCCAATTCGTAAAAAACATGAAGATAAAGGAAAACCTAAAACTTTTCAAGATGAGCAATTCGAGTGTTTTGATTTGAAAGGAATGCACATCATTCATTTAAATGCACGATCTCTTTTACCAAAAATGGCTGAGCTGCGTATAATTGCCAGTAAATCTAAGGCCTCAGTTATAGCTATTTCAGAAACCTGGATCGACAACTCGGTTACAGATAATGAGATTTCCATCCAAAACTACTATGTTCTAAGGAAGGACAGGAATAGATCAGGGGGTGGTGTCTGTGTTTATGTACGATCCAATCTTGCGTTTGCCAGAAGAACTGATATAGACAACGAAAATATTGAGTCTCTTTGGTTAGAACTTTATTTACCAAAAACTAAACCTATTATTGTCGGCGTTTGCTATCGTCCTCCTAACCAAACTTCTTTTATAGACTACTGGGAAGAAGATCTCCGCAAATTACGCACCGACTGTGAAACAATTATACTGGGTGACTTCAATATTTGTACATCTAGAAAAAGCAACCCATTATATAAACCTTATATGAACATTTTAAGTTTATTTAGCTTATGCCAAATTATACTTGACCCTACAAGAGTAACATGTGAAACAGAGTCTATTATTGATCACATTTTATGTAATTTAAAAAAAAATATTGTTAACTCTGGTGTTATAACCACTGGTATTAGTGATCATTTTTTGACATTTTGTACTAGAAAAGTCCCAAGGGGCCATTTTAAAAGTCATAATATTATCAAGATAAGATGTTTGAAAAATTATTCCATCGAAACGTTACAGTTTCTTTTATCAAGTGTAGATTGGAGTGAATGTTTAAACACATCATGTGTCAATAAAGCCTGGTCTATTTTTAAACAGATATTTACCAATATTTTAGATACATTAGCTCCTATTGTTGAATTAAGGGTTAAGCAAAGAACAGAGCCATGGATGTGTTCATATATTTTAGGCCTCATCAGGTTTTAGAAACAATTTTTCAACAGATACTTGTTTAATACATATGTTAGATTTTATCAAAAGTAATACATCCAAAGGGCTTTTTACAGGTATGGTAATGTTAGATTTGCAAAAAGCTTTTGACACTGTTGATCATACAATTTTATGTGATAAGTTAAAAGTTTTAGGAGTTTTATCCACTGAGTGGTTCAAATCTTATCTGTCTTGTAGACAACAACAAGTTCATGTCAACAATACTTCTTCAGACTTTAATACTGTAAATTGTGGTGTTCCTCAAGGCAGCATCTTAGGACCTCTATTATTTTTAATATATGTCAATGATATGTCAATGATATGACTGTCAGTATTGATGATGACTGTAAATTAATTTTATATGCAGATGACTGTGCCATTTTTTATGCACACAGAGATCCTGTTATTATTGCTCAAAAACTGGGCATTGTTCTTGACAAATGTTCTTCTTGGTTAGTTGACAATAGATTGTCACTCCATTTAGGTAAGACAGAATCTATTTTATTTGGTCCTCCAAGAAAGCTGAAAAGTATCACAGATTTTAAAATTGTGTGTAATGGTCATATTATTAAAGGTTCTGACAGTGTTAAATATTTAGGAATCTGTATTGACAAGTTTCTTTCATGAGAAAATATTGTTTTAAGTATCATACAAAAAGTTAATGCTAGACTTAAGTTTTTATATAGAAATGCATCCTGTCTTAGTACACATTCTAGAAAGACCCTATGTTCTGCCTTGATACAATGTTATTTTGACTATGCCAGTTCTTCTTAGTATTGTGGAATAAACAAGCAACTGAAACACAGATTACAAGTAACCCATAACAAAGTAGTACGGTTCATTTTAAACCTTAGTCCTAGAGAGAGTATTTCTAATAATATTTTAAACTCTCTAAATATGTTAAGAGTGGAGGATAGGGCTAAACAATTAAGATTAAATCATGTTTTTAATATATATCATGGTAATGCACCAGCTTACCTCCATGAACATTTTGTTTTAAATAATAATATCACAAGAAGTGCTACAAATAAGAATTTTATTATACCAAAGATAAAAGGGAAAGAGTCATCATGTTTTTTTATAATGCAATCAAAGATTGGAATTCATTGCCATTGGAGATTAAAGAGGTGAAAACTAAACAAAGTTTTAAGAAAGCTGTAAAATCTTTTTTATCCACAAATACTAGTGTTACTACATAAAAATGCTTGTCTAATTTTATTGTTTATTTATTATTTTAGTATCATAAGCATTTTGTGATAATAACAAAGATAAAACATGCTACTGTAAACATCTCATTTTTCAAAGCATTATGCTATACTCATAAAAGTACCTGCCTAAATTCCAATGTTTATGTAATTTTGTTATTTTTTGTTTACTAACATGGCTGTTAATTGAGGACCCCATTGGAAATAAGCTTTTTAATAAGGCTTTTATGGGCTATCCTCAGGTAATACTTATCAACTGTATGTCATGCAATGTATTTAATAATAATTACATATATATGTTAAATTGATCTTTCTTAATTAGCATAGTGCTGAGATAATGTGGGTGTATTTTCTTTTTTCTAGTAGTATGCTAGTCTTTAATGTTTTAATTTGTTAATCATGACATTCTGTGATATTTTTACCTGAATAAAATGAAATGAAATGAAATGACGAAGTCTTTGTCAACGATACACTTTTGAAGCCACTGAGGTTAAGGATGAACTTGAGCAATAGAGTCCAGTTGGTGTACATCTGTGCTGCACCCCCTTGCACGACCAGGCCATGTGGATGTATACGGAATGCTGATATTCAATCGTCTTAATTATAAGGCCAGTGTAGCATTCTTAATTATTTTATTTTACAATGTGTTGTGTATGGTTTGAGGAGGCTACGAATAGGAAAGGTCATCTTAGATAAAACTTGTCAGCAAACTCAATATCAAAAGCAAGGATATGAATTTCAATTTTCAATATCAAAAGCAAGGATATGAATTTCATTGTCTAACCTTTTAAATGATCGCAAAATATTAATAACTACGCAGGCCGTTTTGTTTAGTTTGTTTCTGTGGAAATTATAGAATTTGTAGTTTTGTTCGGTTATGATCATGAAAATGGTTTCGGTCTTATGTAGTATTAATTCATTTAGACATGGTTATACGGATTTATATGTACCATATGAATAAGTTTCTCATATTATAAAATCTTGATAAATAGTTTGTATGGAACTATGGCTCAGAGTTTTGTTTAGTTCACAAGTTTGTTTATTATTGATTCGATAAATAATTTCGGTCTAATGTACTTGTCGTGTGGAAGTAGAGGTATAAATTGATACATGAACCCACACATGTTGTTAGCAATAGTACAGAGTAGGCTGCATATATCACAGGAAGAAACAAGACCTTTCAGTTAAAACTGAAAGGCGGCTTTCAGTAACTTTTCAGTGGCCATTCAGCCACGGAATGGCACATACATTTCAGTGACCTTTCAGTTGCCTTTCAGTCACATTTCAGATACCTTTCAGTCACCATTCAGCGGACACATTTCAGTCAACTTTCAGTGGCCTTTCCATCAACTTTCAGTGACCTTTCCATCAACTTTCAGTGACCTTTCCGTCGTCTTTCAGTGACCTTTTCGTCGATTTTCAGTGACCTTTTTGTCATTTTTCAGTGACCATTCCGTCGACTTTCAGTGACCTTTCTGTTGTCTTTCAGTGACCTTTCCGCCACTTTTCAGTGATATTTAAATCACATTTTAGTAATTTTTTTCACTAGCGTATTATTTTATAATCAGATATCATAAATATGTCTAGGTAATTATTATTGATAATTACAAGAATAAATAAATCGTTTCTACTGTAAAAAAATATATAGGAGATTTTAGCTTTCTAA
>NW_026932285.1:0-5128 GCF_032062105.1 Saccostrea cuccullata | reverse complement strand
AGCGGACACAGAGTTTCAGCTCTTTGCAGATAAACACTTAAAGGAGTACTGACTAATTTAGCGATTAAAATTTTAGCGGGCTACCATCAAAACGCCAAGATAAGCCAAAATTAGCACCCCGCTAAAATAACCCGCTATACGGTATTAATCCCCTTGACAATTTTAAAATATACTTAATGTAAAAAGCTTTTTTTTTTCTAGGAAAAAGTTTCTTATATTGTCTTCTCTGAAATTAAAATTATAAGGAATGAAGCTCATTTTATACGATATAACATAACTTCGGGCGATTGCGCTTTTTGGGAGTTGAACTATGTTCAATCTCCCATGGTCATCACGCATTTAACATGCGCAGTAATTTGTGTTGATTTTATAGAGCCGAAAGCGAGGCTACTGTGTCGACCGATTTACTCCGATGATATTCAACAGAAAACATGCATAAACATCAGCCACAAATAGTTCATGTCATTTTCTCCTGAATTGATCTAATTTTTTTTTCATAATTTGAAATGTAAGTAAATGTAATGATAAACTAATCTTATTTTGAATATTAGATTTCGTTCAAAATAAAACTAAATTATAAAGAACCTCAAAAGTTTTTTCGTAATGGAACTCACTTTTAGTGTAGCGTCATACACTGAAAGAGATACGAACGACAACTCTACATAGTGACGGCAAGCGGTAAATCTAGTCTTCCCGACGCCCGACAGTCCCGTATTTTTAGCAATTTTTTTTTTACCGGTGCACAGAATTTATTCAAACTTTTCATGAACATTTTCTTGGTTTAAATGAATTTAACTTTAGGAAACAAGTGTATTTAATACTAAATCAGCAGTATCACCTGCCAAAAGCGGTAAATCTAGTACTCTGTTATAAATGTTAAAATCTAAAACGGACACCGATGTTTTCGTAAAATCGCGATTAAAAACAACAAAATGAAGTATATATTTTTTTTAATAAAAGGAAAACCTCATTTACATACCAGATAATTTGTACGCACACAAACTCTCACATATACCACTGTTTTTATGTTTGGTCATTAAATATATGTTTTTAACTTGGTATAGCTTTTTTCTTCACAATATTAAAAAAGATTAAGTTCTGACGTACCCCATGCATATTGTTCGTGTAATTGAAATACATCTATATTCACAGAGAGGTTTTATATAACAAACCTGTTAGCTCTTAAAAGGATGCTGTGTGAAAATCCACATTTTATCAACATTGATATTATTCCTGCGAAACTGAAATTTTCATAACACATGGGTAAAGGTGCCAAGGAAAAATATATTACAAATTTGAAGACTGTCAGCAGTGAATTATATAAATGATCAACCGCCTCTAATATGAATATAATGGCAGTGTCCATGTTTTGCAATGAGAAACCCAAAATATGTGAAGGATGAAAAAGTAATAGAAGGCGCACAACGGCAATATGTAATAAAGATTCTATGAAAATTTCGTTCAGTGGTGTAAGAGGAGTTGCGGATAAGAGATTAATATACCTTAAGCGTAACAAACAGATGGACGGAAATCTCGATTAATAAATACCCTCCCGCTTTTCAAGCAGGGGTTATCAAAAAAAGGACAAATGTAGGCAGGCAAGCATTATGACTCATGAATTTTTTTTGCTATTCAATGTCTCTGAATGTCTTTCTCAAGATTGTTGCAACTCAAAAAATCTGAAACAGTTGTCTGTATTTGAAATAATAATATTGTTCACTCATTTAACCTCCCGATCAAAGATTTTATTTTACACCATGTTCAACTCCCATGAGTGCTCTCAGTACTTTGATTATAAAGTGCTTCACGGTTCAACTTGATTGTATTAACTCTGGAGGTGACCCATCCTCACAATGTCAAAGGTTTGTGTTTTGTGGTGTTTCGAAATCACAAACCCTTGACATTGTGAAGATGGAAGTTACCGTCATCCCCACTCTCTTAATGAACTGGAAATGTTAACAATATAACTACATCAAATTAAATAAAGTGCATCAATTATATTCATGAATTTGTGTCAACCCACCCTCCTGGAATTAGGAAAGAAATTCATTCAAAGAGGTGAACTATTAAACAATTTTTAGCTCACCTGAGCCGAAGGCTCAAGTGAGCTTTACTGATCACATTTTGTCCGTCGTGCGTCCGTCTGTTAACTTTTCATATTTTTGACTTCTCAAGAACCACTGGGCCAACTTTTAACAAACTTGGTACAAAGCATCCTAGAAACTTATATATGCGGATGCATACATGTAACTTATATATGTGGAAGCATCCTTGGGTAGTGTAGATTCTTAATTGTTCAAATCATGACCCCGGGCTTTGGGCGTGGCCTCAACAGGGAATTAAAGTTTTACACAGAAATATATAGGAAAAATTCTTCTTCTGAAGAACCACTGGGCCAGAAAACTGATACTTATGTGGAAGCATCCTGTGGTAGTGTAGATTCTAAATTGTTGAAATTGTGACTTGGGGGGGGGGGGCAAGGACACAATAAAGAATGGCATCACGAATGTTACTCAGTTGAGCGATGTGGCCCATGGGTCTCTTGTTATACAGTTTAATTTTGGTACCTCGAACTCTGATATCTCAAATACAATGGATATGTCGAAGAGATGTGGGAGTCCCAACCACATATTCCTTAAGTATTTAATTACCCTCAATATCTTCAGTCCTTGGATATCTCAAAGTTTTTTTTCAGTCCCATCAGGTTCGAGATAACAAAGTTTAACTGTATATTCACATTTGTTAATGTCAAAACAAAGTAATAGTTTGCATACATGAACAAAGAGGGGTCTTGGAAGGGGGAAAGGAAGGAGTAAATATCTCTTCACGTCTTAATTGTTTAAAACTCCAAAAATGAATGTTAACCTCAAATCTGACTAATAATTGTTCCAATTTTTTTTAGTAGTGGTGTTTCCATATGAATTAAAAATTCCTGAGAGGGATGTTTAACAACAACAAAAACTTCAAATGCTAATAGTAAATACATACCGATGTAAGCTTTTCAACTGCATCAACATATTGACCTCAACTTTTCCTTTGATCTTGACCTCTCTTTTCTTGAATAAGTGTGAAGCTCAGTTTTAAATAAATCATTCAAGATATTTTTTATCAATGTACCTAATATGCTGATACATATTAGTCTGAGCTATTCAACTGCATCAAAAACTTTTAAAAACCAATTTTTAGCTCACCTGAGCCAAAGGCTCAAGTGAGCTTTTCTGATCACATTTTGTCCGTCGTCCGTCTGGACGTCTAGCTGTCCGTCTGTCTGTCTGTCCGTCTGTAAACTTTTCACATTTTCGACTTCTTCATTCTCAAGAACCACTGGCCAATTTTGACCAAACTTGGTACAAAGCATCCTTGGGTGAAGGGGAAATTAAATTGTTAAAATGAAGGGCCAAGTCCCCTCACAAGGGGAGATAATCAAGAAAAGACAAAAATAGGGTGGGGTCATTAAAAAATCTTCTCAAGAACCACTAGGCCAAAAAAGCTGAAACTTATATGGAAGCATCCTGGGGTAGTGTAGATTCTAAATTGTTCAAATCATGACCCCCAGGGATAGGGCGGGGCCACAATGGGGAATCAAAGTTTTACATAGAAATATATGGGAAAAATCTTTGAAAATCTTCTACTCAAGAACCACGGGGCCAGAAAAGCTGAAACTTGTGTGGAAGCATCCTTGGGTAGTGTCAATTCTAAATTATTCAAATCATGACCCCCGGGGGTTGGGCGAGGCCACAATGGGGAATCAAAATTTTACATAGAAATATATAGGAAAAATCTTTGAAAATTTTCTTCTCAAGAACCACTGTGAAAGAAAAGTTGAAACTTAAGTGGAAGCATCCCAGGTTAGTGTAGATTCTAAATTGTTCTAATCATGACCCCCAGGGGTTGGGCGCAGCCACAATGGGGAATCAAAGTTTTACAATGTTGAATCAAAGCCTCCTATGGTAGCGTAGATTTCAAATTGTCTAAATTATGATCAGTTAGGTAGGGTGGGGTCACAATATGTATTACAAGGGGGAAATCTGGTAAAGAACGTAATGGTCAAAGCTTCTCAGGTGAGCGATGTGGCCCATGGGCCTCTTGTTGATAATCATATTTTATGTAAGCATGCACTTATACATAATTTAGTGAGAATTTATCATCTATATTCATTTTTTTTTTAGATTTCAGTTTCAATTTTAAAGAAACCTTTCCTGACATCTTCATCAAACTTCATAGACTAACAAATTTTCATATTGCATTATTAATATACATTTGGCCGGACATCATGTCTTTATGGACATATTTTTAGTTTTTCAAATCATGACCTCCGTGAGTAGGGTCTGGCCTCAATAAGGGATCAAAGTTTAAACTAGGAATAAAAAGGAAAAAATCTTCAAATATTCTCTCAAGAACAAGAGCATGATTAATATGGACATATTCTAAAGAAATGACTAGATTCAAGTTTGTGCAAGTCATGACCCCATGGATTAGGGAGGGGCCAATTTTTCCTGTCCCCATTTGCCATCTATTTTACACATGCATCCACAGGACAAAACCAATCTTCCAAATGATCATGATTTAGTTATGGCATAAACTTATTATAAGGGAAAATGAATATTCTGAAAACTACACATCTACATGATACCTGCACCTGCCATCTCCCAAAAGATTGTTAGATTACTGTGTAAAATGTAGGTGGAGTTTGAGGAGGAGTAACAACAATATACCCGAACTTTCTTTAGAAAGTGCTGGTATATAAATAGTATGTGATATGTTTGAAACTCTGCATATTTTTTCAGATATGAATTTTATAGCAAATTATGGTGTGAAGAAAGAATTAACACAGACAATAGGAAAAGTAATTATGTTTTATCACAGCATGAAATTAAAAATCTGAGTTATGCATATGAAAATAATATTTAGACTAGTGTCATACCAATTGAATTCTTTATATTAGAACATATATAATACAGGTAATATAATGCTGATCCCCAATGCAACAGAAACAATTGAAAAAGGTCCAAAATCCTGTGTTAAGTGCAGTGTTCCTTTACTTTTTCCATGGACTGTGTTTTGGAATGTCTTCTATGACTTCACAAATGCGGCAGGCAGGTAACACAAATTCAAAGTCGCGCAAAAG
>NW_026932284.1:0-5085 GCF_032062105.1 Saccostrea cuccullata | reverse complement strand
CAGGAGGAGTACAAATTCTTGGCGGATCTTATAGAGGCGTGTTTAGTGCCCTCTGATAACGTGTTTGGTTTTGAGCAAAATCTAAAAAGTAAATATAACTTGAAAAAAAGAGGACTATATTTACAAATTGTTTGGTTTTCCTCTCACGACCGACTGCCCCAAAGAGGAGCGACTCAAAAACTTAAAAACAAAAAAAAAAAAACAAAAAAAACAATGCATTTCGTATCTGTTTTACTCCTAGATTTGCACATCCTGTAAATCGTATGTTTTCAATTTAAGAAAATTAATCTCACCTACAACCCAAACTTGTATGTTGAGAACAGCCGTTGAACTTAAAGAACTTTATTCGGTAATAACCAATTTTTGCCCCCCAAATCAAACTTTGATGGAGATATATTTAATTAAGTTCTTAAACAGGGGAGTATATGCTGACTTCAATTCACTGAATATTTTCATAAGTAATGACGCCATATGTACGTAATGACGTCACAAAAATGACGTAAATTTCAGTTTTTTATGAATTTTACAGAAAAATGTACATATTTCGTCGATATTTTGAGTAAAAGTCACAGAGCACATGTGTGTTCAGGATCAATATTTTGATATAATGTGTAGAATGATAATATCAATGAAATATATCAATATTGTTCCTGAACAAACTGAACAAACGCTCTATAGATTTTAAAGCTAAAATTGTTGAAATTTTGTCCATTTTGTCCTCTTTCTGAAAAAGGATATAAAATCTGACTAGTTTGTGACGTCATAAAAACAAAAGTTGTGAATACACTGCTTTGACACTATAATATTTTCTGTAAATTTATAATTCTCAAGCAATTTATTGAATTCAGCACATTTCAGGAAGTTTTTAAAACTTGACTTTAGTGGGGGCAAATATATGCAATATACCGCATATAGTTCTTTGATATATTTCCTAATTTATTTTTTTTTTTTGCATTGAATGAATGCATTCATAAAAAAAAGAAAAACACTTTTATTATTTCACTTTTTTAGAAATAAATTGTTATTATTTTATAAAAATATTAGTAGAACAAATTTTTTTTGAAAGTTGAAAAGTTCATACGACATTGCTTTCCTTATGATATACCATTTGCGTCTGTTGATTTTAGTGAAACTAGAGACTTTAGGTATCGAGTGGTTGATGGTTTCCGGAATCGTGAACTGTTTGTGGATTGTTATCATAATGACGTTATCAAGTAGTATAGATCTACAAGTGGCTGTATATTATGTGCGATAACAATACACATCTGCAAGAAGTAATTTTTTTGCAAAAACATTGTGTCATAACATGTGGAAAATTTGTTTGAAAGAAATTTAAGATTTTATTTAAAAAAGCCTTAAATGAAACACGACATTATCTTACTCTTTTATGTCAGACATATACACTGAAATACAGTCCAACTATAAAGTGGAAAAAAAATCAAAATTTGGGCAATATAGAGTTATCTCACTTAGATAGACATTTACCTAGTATATAAATATACGTTGTTTCAATGCATTTTAAGAGTATAGCTGATTGAAATTTGTCACACAACAAAAGAATTAAAATAAAATATCGGAATCAATCCGTTTTCGAAATGCATGAATATAATTCACTTTACATTTGTATAGTTCCAAGGATTACCCACGAAGCCAATGGCTTATTTCCAATGGAGTCCTTATATCTACTAATGCATTCATATTTGATGCTAAAAACAATAAGCAGAAAAATATAAATATTATAGATGTGCGGACAAGTTTACAACACAGAGGTCCTTCACATGGTTAAAATCGAAACAACAAAAAATAAGAAAGAAAAAAAAATAATAAAACATGTACATGACTTTACTTTCAAACTGGTTATGTCCAAGCATGCTTTGACATCTGACCCCTTGATCTTTTTCTCAAAAAATATCAACAATTTTAAACATCAATATTTATTCATGCATGTATGTATTTTATTAGCTCAAATGAGCTGAAGGCTCAAGTGACCTTTTCTGATCACATTTTGTCCGTCGTCCGTTCGTCTACCTGTCTAGCCGTCTGTCTGTCCGTCTGTAAACTTTACACATTTTCGACTTCTTCTCAAGAACGAATCTGCCAAATTTATCCAAACTTGGTACAAAGCATCCTTGGATGAAGGGAAGTTTAAATTGTTAAAATGAAGGGCCAAGTCCCCAAACAAGGGGAGATAATCAAGAAAAGACAAAAGTAGGTAAGGTCATTATAAAATCTTCTTCTCAAGGACCACTGGGCCAGAAAAGCTGAAACTAAATTGTACAAATCATGACTCCCGTGGTTAGTGTGGGGCAACTACAGGGAATCAAAGTTTAACATAGAAATATGCAGGAAAAATCTTTTAAAATCTCTTTCTAGAACTAGTGGGCCAGAAAAACTGAGACTTATGCGAAAACATCTTTAAATTGTCCAAACTATTACCAATGGGGAAGTTTAGGGTCACAAAAGGTATTACAAGGAAGAAATCTGGTAAAGAACAGCATGGTCAAAGCTTCTAAGGTGAGCAATGTGGCCCATGGGCCTCTTGTTTTAAAAATGCTTAACAATTTTTCCAGCAGCATTTATCAACATTGTAATGTTTTATTTATTCATTAAATTTATATACTATTAGTGCATTTAACACTGTTATAACACCGCAAATATAATTTTAAAAATGAACTATGTTGTCGTTTGTTCAGTGTGAAACTTGACGTTTTCTTTAAATGTCATTATAAATTCAAGAGTAATACAATACCCTTAAAAAATAAAGATTGAGCTTTCTTTCTTGTTCAACCTTCCATGATCAGTAAAGCATATCTTTATATTGTGTACCCCAGTGTAATTTAAAGATACACAAAGACGCAAAGAAAGATATCATATTCCTGAGACCCAAAATAGAGTTAACCGAAAACTTTTCTCTCTCTCTCTCTCTAAAGTGGGACAGTTTAGGAGGTGTCTACTGTCTACTTAACAGTCAAAGTGCATGAAAAATGCGTTGTGCAATTCAAATCACCTTTTGATGGGATAAGATCTACTCAGAATGTAAGTGAATTGATTCATTCTGTTTTAAAGTATATAACGCTAGCATATTTTAACAAGATAATTAAAGTGACAAATAAAAGGTTTATGTTTTTATGTGCACTGCAAATTGTAAGGGCCTCATTTTCAAATATTCTGAATTGAGGTTTGCAAAATCATAATAGACAGATGTTTGTTGATTACTGATATTTCGAATGTAAAATAAAATAATAGCAATAAGTGCTTAGACAGTAAAAATAACGCTTATTTCATGTTTTCCGTCATTTTTAACTGACTGAAACTACATATGTATATGTAATAAATTTAATGTGCAACAGCCTAAAATATAAACCTTGTACAACTTTGAATTTGCTTAACCCAAATCACGATTGTTTCATATAAATAGTGTAAAATAAGAATGATATATCAGTTAAATTTATAATAACAATTGAATTAAATTTTTGAAAATACCAATATAGGGATACCATGAGTAACAATCATCACTCATTACGAGTTCGAGGACTAATAGTATAATAATAATAGTTTAATATTACTTCAAGACTTTTCCTTTGTTGCAAAGGCAGATTGTTATAAGTAGCCGCTTTTGACATCAGTCAAAAAAAAGCTGACTGATTTGTCTTTTAAGAAGATATACTTGCCGTTTCCAAACCGACCAACTTAAAAAAGCCCACTGACTGTTTTTAAAATACTAGATTATTCATTTTATGATTAACTGTATTATTTTCATGAATAACCCCATTTTCCTTTTCTCAAGATGACCTTGATATATATTCATTGCGAGACTAGACCATGACACGAGCCAAGTTGTCAATTTCAATGTGTAACAAATGTCACTTAGTCATAAATCCCATTTGATGTGTTTTAAATGGTTGAAGCTTATTTTAAATTACATGATTTGATTTTAATTTATAACATAAAATGTTGCAACATAAAATTATTATCGGATTATCAAAAAAAATAAATAAACGTCATCTTAAGTTAATTTCAGGATTTCACTTTTAATTACTATAGTAAGCATTGTTATCTTTTTTAGAGAAGGATATGGAGATAACGAACAGTATATAATATCAAAGTCCATACAACAATACAAAATAGGAGCAGCAAACACGGACCTCCGAGACATCAGAGGTGGGATCAAGTGCCATGGAGGAGTGAACACCCGGCGTGTGCTCATTGTCATGATCAGGAAATAACGGACAATTCGTCGTCAATTCAGTGTATAGGTAATGGACTTACAATTGGTATTAAAAACGTCAGTCAGCATTGGACTCAATGATAAATTGTATTTGCAGAGAAGGTAATTGTATCGACCATGGAACTTATGAATTGATTACTTTAAACGAGCCTGTCGAAATTCTTGTTTCATCAACTTGCTTGCCAATAATTTATTTCGTTTTAGAAATTGTTCGTACGGAAAGCATGACCCTTCGTATTAAATCAACTGAGATACATGTATATACACTCCGTATGCAGGCGATGAAGGTATATTGCTGCGTAAGTAAGGGAATATGACGATAGAAAAGTTAAAGTCGTCACGCTTATCATATAAATTTGTTGATAGGTAACCACTGACGTCTTTTTCAAGTAAAATATGATAGGTTTTTCTTTAGCTACATGTAGAGCAATGGCATTTGGAGGGGAAAATGGGTTTTGTTAAATATACATTTGCATTTAGGACCTTCATAATTGTAGTTATGAGAAAAGTGAAGAGGTTGTAGGGATCTGCGAAACATATTTAAATTCAAAAGAAATGAAAAAAAAATATGTATGAATATTTTTTTCTGAAATTTTAAACATTATTTTATAGATGTCTTTGTAGTTGGATTACAAATTTATCACAAAACAACAACAAGACTTAAATACCGTTTTAATATCATTGATTTATTTAGTGATTATGATTCAATATAATCATACACGATGAGAATTTATATTTTTTCCTTACCTATCGAAAATTAATCATTTTTCAAACGGGATAATATTATTTTAAATCAGTAATGAACCTTGAAATCGAAAATCTAAATAGATGGTTCTTTCATTGAACTTCTTAAAATA
>NW_026932283.1:0-50706 GCF_032062105.1 Saccostrea cuccullata | reverse complement strand
AGTACAGTTGAATTTTAGAAAATTTATCAATGTTCTCCATTATATCATTGTTCTTAACATGTAACAGTGTACATGTCTGATTCCGTCGCATAAACAACAATGATCGATCCACAATACCATTACTCTATTGGAATATACAAGGGGCGGGGTTACAGGCGGTGAGATTAAAGCGGGGGTCCTCTTCACGCATCAGTGCGTAAAGCGGTCCCAGGAAGCGAACGCCGGGTTCGCTCTAGCGGACCCAGAGCTGACCCCTAGTGACCCAAGCCAACCGGAGCGCATCCAAGTGGACCCGGAGAGGTCCCGATATTTTCTGAAAAAAGGAACCGAAAGCGACTGAGTGAACCCCGGGCTCGTTCTTGGGTTTGCTCCTGTGTTAGGTTGTGTTCGGTCGGTACTGTAATCTTCTCATGCAACAGTGTGTGCAGAATGCGATAAAAATAATGGACTTTTATTCTTTTTGGTTGATCTATCGACGATAACACCATGAGGTCAAAAAAAGAGAAAAATAGACTTTAGAAAAGCTAAAACGCAAAAGCAATACTGATAAAACATGTTTTGCAGTTTTGCACGTCAAAAACTCAAATAATGTAAATCATTTAAAATAGAAAAAATATGTATCGCCTTCCTTTTTATATGCCGGACTTCGATTCCAAATTGTAATTTATTATTTACGACTTGTATTCGATAATGGTGTATTGGGTGTTATACGATACTAAGACTGTTATTCTTAAATTTTATAAGCATCTAGATATATTATCTTTTCAAACCTGAAAGCGCAGTCTTGACCTCTGAGAAATTGTCAATAATGTAAATCCATTGAAGTTTATTCCATTTTACTATTTACATGTTTTACATATACTCTACTACTACATGTATCGCATATGCATGTATAATTATTTTATGATAGTATATTAATTAATACATTATTGAAAATGTTTATCTTTCAGGATATAACAAAAATATGAACAGTTAAATATTTACATGCAAAGAAATCTTGCCCTGTTGGATTGACGCGCACCGATGAAGTCAATAAAAATGTAATTGATGCAAATCACCCACATTCCCCAAACGCTGGCAAGACAGTTTACGGCAGCAGATTCGATTTCAGGAGGGTGGATCCTAGGTTTTCAGCTTTTTTGATTAAGAAAAATAAACTTGATACATTCCTCCATTTATTTCTATCAGTGATATTTTTACATTAAAATGAAAATATTAACATAGCCAATCAGGTCGTGTCTAGGTATCACAGCGGTAAATGTTTTCACAAAAAAAATCGTAAAAAAAGAATCAGGTAATTGTTTACTTGAAAAAAATATTTAGCAGGAGATGTTAAACATTACCTGTCACAATAGCGGACACATCCTTACACACAAAACGGTACCTACACGGCATTTTCTTTTTCCATTTGCAAACAGAGCTACCTCAAATCCACGCGTTTTTAAATGTGTTTATAAACATTCCGAGTGCATCACAGGTAGTAGCCTCCCATGCCCGGAAAAAAGGTCCTTTCAAAAACCTTTATTTGTTCATAAAGTACCTAAAATTTACTAGACACAGGTACCAAAGTTGTAAAAATGGCTTGGTGGAGAATAGAAAAACGTCTCAAAAGAAAGGAAAATCAATTTGATATGTATGGACCTATATTTGACTAAGTTCATTTTGATTGGTCAATTACCGGTGTGATACATGTACATGTACCTCTACCCAATTAGTACTCCTCCTCCCTCTTGTTTAATCAGGAAATGATGCCGACTTCCGGGAATTTCGTACCCTATTCCCCATAATTCGACGCGCAGTACTTCCAGAATTACAAGTTCATCGTACCCGAAGTTAATTTATACTAAGGGAAATAAAATTATATGGAAATAAGTAAATAAAAAATTGAAAGACAGCTTATTTCTACTAACGATTTAGTTTACTACAATTAATAATTTTTATAACTTTCTTTTTCTTTAATTTACGTTTTTCAATATTTGATTAATATGACCCCCCCCCCCCCCGAAAAAAAGAATGGGTGCAAAGGCTTCCTAATAATTAGTTTTGTATTTTTGTTTTAAACCCAGTTAACTTAAGACATTAATTGACTCGCCAAGATTTCTCGGGGAAGTTTCACAGATTAACGTTAATTCGGCTTTTATTGAGTTCGCTCCCCGATAGAATGCTAAGGTTTTCTTGGCATGTTTCCTTTCTTAGAAAGGATATCTTATCTATATTGCTAAAATCAACTTTTAAAAATATATAACAAAAATAAAATAACTAATAAGGAAAAAGCAATACTGATAAAATTTTGTTCTGGACTTAAAAATTCAAATTTATATGTACATAATTTTTTGAAATTAAAAAAAATGCATTCTTTTATTTAAGCATAATTTTTTTTTTGATATCTAGGCAATAAAGTGTATTTTTTCATTTAATTGAGTGACTGAAAGTAATGGCGATCGACTTCTGCAGGATGGGCAACGTGATACCTCCATAGACCTAAAGAATACATGCTGAGCACATATTGCTCCTAATCGAGAACTAATGGGTGGAAGATCTGATAACCATATGTACTTAACTGTGTGGGATTGTTTCACATAACATGGAATAAAGAAAGTAATTTTGTAGACACTATATTTTGATTTAAGATAGAATGTCTTTTTTTTGGGCAACTTCATGTTCCTAATAATAGCAATTCTCCCGAACCCTTTCCACAAGACATGTAAGATCTGTTGTCGAAAAGTTTTGCTAAAAACAGGATTTTCTTTTAATTTCTCAAAAATAAGTTAGTCTATCTGTGCATTTTTTTATTATTAAATATTTCAAAGAGAGTAATGCTAAAACACTCGGGAATTCAACTTAATAAAAAAATTCGATATCAGCCAGCGTAAAAGAAAAGGCAATCTCGGCCTTATCCAAGTTCCCCTGTAGTTAAAATCTGTTTTATACATGTATATTTCTTTTAATTTGTAAATAAACAAATTATACAATGTACAGTATTAGTGTTAAAAGTTAAAAAAAGGCATGTTTAAATTAAAAAAGAAGAAATAGACGATTGTGTAACTGTAATTACGCTACATAAAATAATATATATTTCAAATTTTTACTATCATTCTTCACAATTTTGGCAGTCTGACATCCAATAATCTGTAAATAATAAAACAATAGGATCGAAAGACATTGGCATAAAGAAAGCAAATCAATTACAATATTGGAGTTCTGTTGTCAATAAAAGTTTTTTTTTAGTAAGCTTATTTTTCTCTTTTTTAATCATTGTGGTAGTGTAGATATATCATCGAAAAGGAATAATTGTCCGTGACTTTTTTTCACATCTTCATGATCTTTGAAACCGCATATTTACAAAAAATGATAAATACTACGACACGAGTAGATAATGATAATGCACTCGCAGCAGAATATAAATATAAAGAAATTACAGCCTAATTTACGTCAGATTATTATGACATGGCCGCAGCTCTATCCAATACAAAGGGTTGATAACAAGTGTAACAGCGGGGATTCATACAGCGGAAAAGAAAATGGAGAAATGATGAGAGAGCAGACCATCTAGAATTTCTCTCACAACAACCTAATTCATTTATCTTGAAAACGATGGATCTGTTTTCAAGTTCTGTGTTAAAACAGTTTATTTTTCCGTTTCCCGTTTTATATCCTACATAATGATTTGTGTGTATGGCAGTTTTGAAATTGGCGGCATCGGATATTTGCATTCTGCCCAGTGGTTCATTTACTTCAAAGTCACAGAGAACACGAAGCAAGTTAGGGAAAGAAAACCAAGTTAGACTGCCCCACATTCTGTGAACGCAATTATTTCAGGAGTGGTTTAAGTGACGACTGGATATAAAAGTGATGAATGGAGAAATATTGAAACCAAGACCAAACATTGAACAATAAACATGAAAAAGGTATATTTACAATTATATAATTATGTATATGTTACGATAAGTGTAATTAAGGTAGTGTCTTCAAATGAATTCTACCCTTAACTACAGTTCAAGAGGATTTCGATCCTTGGTCAAGGTAGTTGCTTTCATTTATCTCTCTGAACTCCCCTTTAAAACTTAATTTAAGGCGTTAGTAGTTAGTGTCTTAATTGCATATGTCCCGTCTGAACTAATCTGAATGCAAAATCGTGATTAATGCAATAGTATATGATCTTATTTTATATGAGAAAATTGACATCATCCACAAATAAAATTTATCTTGTCTTAGTTTGTCTAAATGTGTGTGTAGACTGGGGGTATATGTACGTGTTCTTTAGATAAATGAAATTTCCATACGAAAAACCAACGGAAAGACTATTTTTCGATTTTACAAAAATTGTGCAAGCACCATCGCTCGACTGTGGTGCACAACATGTAACCCGGCATGCCTGAAGAAATAAATGCCCATGGGTTTTAAAAAAATGAAAGTTTAAAAACAATTATATGAGATGATTTACGAGTCTAAAAATTTTATCAATAGGTCAACTATGGATTGTTCAGAATATGGCGGCCAGATTTCCTTTGGACATGTTGGAAATGCATTCAGCTAGTGTTCAATGCCATCAGCCATAAAGAAAGTATAGAAGTGGAGCTTCGGTCAAAGAAAGTAAATGTGATGGATGTGTTTGAAATCAAATTGTTCGACAATAATCAAGAGAGGGACTTGCCTCCTTCTCCATTTTTCCTTCTCGGATATAGACTGGACAATACAATTTTCAACGTTCTTTGACATATTGTTTGTGACGTCAACATGCTACTGCATGCGCATTGAACCCCCTCCGCTCGTTGAATACCGCTTGAAATCAGTCAAATGTATGGATTATATGTTGTTTATTTATAGATTTAAAAATAATGTATTACATCATTAGTATATTGAGATAAAAATGTCCCTCGAAAGTCTTTTTTCAAGAATATGTAACATGTATGTTTTTTTCCTGTAAAAAGTGTATATTGTATCAATTTATTTTTAGGAAATTAACCCTCTGATGATATATGATGTTTATTTTCTTACTGCGAATAATGACTGTAAAATCTAGTATGTTTTTTCCTGGCTTTGAAAAGTGAATGTGCAATGAACCAATTTATTTTAGAAAAAAAAATATCCTGTAGGAAATTAACCCTCTGATGTTCTGCTGTTTTCTATATATAATGTTTATTTTCTTACTGCGAATAATGACTGTAAAATCTAGTATGTTAAAGATGGTTGATCTGGCTTTGAAATACTGAATGTGCAATGAACCAATGTGAATTTAGAGAAAAAATTTACCCTGTAGACGTTTGCTATTTTCAAACTGTAAATATTAGTAGGTAGCACTGTATCACTGATATTCTTTAGGAGAAAATTTACTCCGTAAACATGGTCAAATCAAAAAGCTATGTAAACGATGGTTGCTTTGGCTTTCAAATATTGAATGTACAATGCACCAATGTCATTTTTGAGAGGAAATTTACTCTGTAGATTTTGTTAACTTGAAAATGTTAACGTTTTATAGATATGTTGAAAACTGTACATGTGTATCAGTGCTATACTTGGGGGGGGGGTATTTACTCCTTAAAGTTAAACTGTCGAAAGGACCCAGTATACACTGTATCAATGTCATGTTTGATAGGACACTTACTCTGTAGATTTTTGCTAATTTCAAATTTTAAGTGTGGTAGTAAACACTGTATGAGTGATATTCTTTGGGAGGAAATTTACTCCGTAAAATCTACAAGCTATGTAAACGATGGTTGCGTTGGCTTTCAAATGCTGAATGTACATTGCACCAATGTGAATTTAGAGAGGAAATTTACTCTGTATATTTTTGTTACCAAACTGTTATGTTAGTAGTGAACACTGTATCAGTGAAATTCTTTGGGAGGAAATTTAACCTGTAAAGTTTTGTTATATAAAGGCTATTTGCTTTTGAATTGACTACTGTATGTTTACTGTATGAATATCAATATGAGAGAAAATTTACTTTCTAGATTTTGGTATTTTCAATTGCAATGTAGTTGTGAACACTATATCAGTGATTCTCTCTCCGTTAAATCTAGTTGTGTATTTTTTGGCTTTGAAATACAGAATTTCACTGACGTGCATTTTGAGAGGAAAGAACTATATGCGGTATATTGTTGTTTGACAAAAGTCAAATTTTGAAAACTTCCTGAAATGTGCTGAATTCAATAAATTGCACGAGAAATATAAGTTAACAGAAAATATTATAGTTCCAGAGCAGTGTATTCACAATTTCTGTTTTATGACGTCACAAACTAGTCCGATTTTATATCCTTTTTCAGAAAGAGGACAAAATGGACAAAATTTCAACAATTTAAGCTTTAGAATTTTTAGAGCGCATGTGTGTTCAGGAACAATATTGACATATTTCATTGATATTATCACTACACATTATATCAAAATATTAATCCTGAACACACATGCGCTCGGTGACTTTTATTTAAAATATCGCGAAATATGTACATTTTTCTGCAAAATTCATAAAAAACTGAAATTTACGTCATATTTGTGACGTCATTACGTACATATGACGTCATTACTTATGAAATTATTCAGTGTTTTGAAGTCGGCATATACTCCCCTGTTTAAGGACTTAATTAAATATTACTCCATCAAAGTTTGGTTTTGGGGGGCAAATGTTGGTTAATACCGCATATAGTTCTTTACTCTGTAGTTTTTTTTTCTATTTTGAAATGTAGTGGTGAACAATGTATCGGTGATTTTCTTTGGGAGGAAATTTACACCGTAAAATCTAGCTATGTAAACGATGGTTTGTTTGGCTTTGAAATACTGACTGTACAATGCACCGACGTGAATTTAGAGAGTAAATTTACTCTGTAGATTTTTGTTATGACCAAACTGTTATGTTAGTAGTGAACACTGTATCAGTGATAGTCTTTGGGAGGAAATTTACTCCATAAAGTTTTGTTATATAAAGGATAGTCGCTTCTGAATTGACTACTGTATTACTGTATGAATGTCATTTTGAGAGGAAATTTACTCTCTAGATTTTTGCTATTTACAAATTGCAATGTAGTTGTGAACACTATATCAGTGATTCTCTTTGGGAGGAAATTTACTCCGTTAAATCTAGTTGTGTAAACGATGGTTGCTTTGGCTTTGAAATACAGAATGTACAATGCACTGACGTGCATTTTGAGAGGAAATTTACTCTGTAGTTTTTTTTTCTATTTTGAAATGTAGTGGTGAACAATGTATCAGTGATATTCTTTGGGAGGAAATTTACTCTCTAGCTATGTAAACGATGGTTTGTTTGGCTTTGAAATACTGACTGTACAATGCACCGACGTGAATTTAGAGAGTAAATTTACTCTGTAGATTTTTGTTATTACCAAACTGTAATGTTAGTAGTGAACACTGTATCAGTGATAGTCTTTGGGAGGAAATTTACTCCGTAAAGTCTTGTTATATAAAGGATAGTCGCTTCTGAATTGACTACTGTATTACTGTATGAATGTCATTTTGAGAGGAAATTTACTCTCTAGATTTTTGCTATTTACAAATTGTAATGTAGGTGTGAACACTATATCAGTGATAGTCTTTGGGAGGAAATTTACTCCGTAAAATCTAGCTGTGTAAACGAACGTTGCTTTGGCTTAAAAATACTGAATGTGCTATGAACCAGTTTGAATTTAGAGAGGAAATTTACCCTGTAGATTTTTGCTATTTTCAAATTGTAATTGTAGTGGTGCACACTGTATCAGTGATATTCTTTGGGAGGAAATTTACTCCGTAAAATCTAGCTATGTAAATGATGGTTGCTTTGGCATTGAAATACTGAATGCACAATGCACCAATGTGAATTTAGAGAGGAAGTTTACTCTGTAGATTTTTTGTTATTACCAAACTGCAATGTTAGTAGTTAACACTGCATCAGTGACATTCTTTGGGAGGAAATTTACCCCCTAAAATGTTGCTGTCTATTACACTGTTTCATCGTCATTTTGAGAGGAAATTTACCCTGTAGATTTTTGCTTTTTTCAAACTGTAATGTTAGTAGAGAACACTGTACATGTATCAATGACATTCTTTGGGAGAAAACTTACCCCCTAAAATGTAGCTGTCTATTACACTGTATCAATGTCATTTTTGAGAGGAAATTTACTCTGTAGATTTTTGCCTTCTTCTATTTGTAATGTGGTAGTGAAAACTGTTTCAGTGATAGTCTTTGGGAGGAAGTTTACTCCGTAAAATCTAGCTATGAACGATGGTTGCTTGGGCTTTGAAATAATGAATGTACAATGCACCAATATGAATTTAGAGAGGAAATTTACTCTGTAGATTTTTGCTATTTCTAAATTGTAATTGTTGTAAGGAATACTGTATCAGTGATATTCTTTGGAAGGAAATTTACTCCGTGAAATCTTGTTATATCAAAGATAGTCGCTTTTGAATTGCCTACTGTATGTTAACTGTATCAGTGTCATTTTTGAGAGGAAATTTACCCTGTAGATTTTTGCCTTTTTCAAATTGTAATGTGGTAGTGAAATCTGTTTCAGTGATAGTTTTGGGAGGAAATTTACTCCGTAAAATCTAGCTATGTGAACGATGGTTTGCGTTCATTAAACTTTTGATATTCGCACTAATAAATATCTTGTAAACTGTGTTATTTGTTGAGTTTTGTCAATACCTAAGGGCAAAATGCTTAAAACAGAAAAAAGATTTTCTGTTTTGATTTTGGAATGCGTTCCAGATAGTCCAATGTTTTTTAATGATATTAAAAACATCACAGTTTTAAGCACTTTTAATTAAAGTACATGTATATCTAAATTATATTTTGCCTCTATCTATCAAATTATGTTATTAAAAAGAACGTTGTAAAGAACTTTGTAAATTGTAAATAAAGTGAGAGTTCAGACATAGAATAGTTCTGATTATGGTGACAACACAGAATTAACTTCTTGAACATCTGTGTTGGAAAATTATTCCTGTCTGATTTCTCAACCAAGATTCATTGTTTTCTCAATTTTCTTGTCTATTGAATTTGAAATAAAATGTTCTCTTATGTACATAAAATTCCCCGATCACATAATGAACAGAATGTAACTTCTAACGTCTTTTTAGCCTTTTTGTGTATATGAAAAGGAAAGAACTATATGCGGTATTAACCAACATTTGCCCCCCAAAATCAAACTTTGATGGAGTAATATTTAATTAAGTCCTTAAACAGGGGAGTATATGCTGACTTCAAAGCACTGAATAATTTCATAAGTAATGACGTCATATGTACGTAATGACGTCACAAATATGACGTAAATTTCAGTTTTTTATGAATTTTGCAGAAAAATGTACATATTTCGTCGATATTTTGAATAAAAGTCACCGAGCGCATGTGTGTTCAGGATTAATATTTTGATATAATGTGTAGAATGATAATATCAATGAAATATGTCAATATTGTTCCTGAACACACATGCGCTCTATAAATTTAAAGCTTAAATTGTTGAAATTTTGTCCATTTTGTCCTCTTTCTGAAAAAGGACATAAAATCGGACTAGTTTGTGACGTCACAAAAACAGAAATTGTGAATACACTGCTCTGGAACTATAACATTTTCTGTTAACTTATATTTCTCGTACAATTTATTGAATTCAGCACATTTCAGGAAGTTTTCAAAATTTGACTTTTGTGGGGGCAAACATTTGCAATATACCGCATATAGTTCTTTCAAAATGTATATCTTGATACGACTAACCGGTTACTGAGTAATCGGTCGGAACGTTTTGCGGTTAACCGATTAGCAATTCTGCAATCGATTGCCATCCCTAATTGGTTGATATGATCTGATCGTATGTATACTATGCGTGAGTGTTATACTGATGTATAATGATAATGTTTTTGTAGTTTTCACCATTGTATGACCTTGATGTATTGAAAATCATATAACTGATTTAAACATGTTAAATGGTTCTTAGATTTCTTCTGCAACGGGTTTTTTAATCCCAATTTTTTCTCCGATTGATCTAAAATATAGAGACAATAACCGAGAAAGAAAAAAACATAAATATGTATGAAACCACTGTTGAAAACTCTTGATTTCTATAATTTAGATCTGTATAACAGCAATCTTTAAATACGAGGCCGTTCAAAAATTACGCGGACTTGTTGCACAGAAAAAATATTTGACGACATAATCGGGCAAAATGTCACACATAATATAAAAGAATCTTTACTTATATGGTCTTCAAAATTTCACATAAAAATGTTGTAAATTGGTATCAATTTTGAGTGATTTTTCAGGACATATCATTAAGTCACGGAGCAGCAAAATCTTCGACGTCACAGGCATTATAAAAAGTATGTGATTGATCTCTCATTTTCTCAAAATATTCCCTAGAGTACCTGTGCAGTTTGATTTACCTTATCTACTCAACATCCAAACACGATTTCTTGTCAAGCTTATACATCGATTAAACAAGTAAAGAATATTCATTTTTGTTATAAAACCAAAAACTCCAGGTATTTATGAGAGATATACTGTAATATTAGTGACTCTCAATCATGTTCTTAACAGTCCGGATAAAGTTTTCGTCGAAAATCTTCTTCCCGTTCTCACGTACATAGTATTTTTACTGAGGTCTAACAGTCTAAAATATCAAATAACTATTTTTGGACGAATGTCACGAATACCCTAGTTTACTACATGTTTTATTATGCATATTTTGGATCTATGTTGGCGATATCTCGAGTATTAATATACATAATTTAACAAAAGTGTGGTGCGCCGTCCATTCAGGAGACGTCATTTTCACAGTCGTTTTCACGGGAATCGCATTAGAGAAAAATCACTATATTTCTTTTAATACTTCAAATATCACGCCAGAAATCTGAATACATAATAATAGAACAATGAAAAGATATATTTGAGAAAATTGTCGAAAAATGTTGCGAATTATAGAAAATAAATGAGTAAAATTTTGGATTCCGCATGCTTTTGCTTTAAAGAACTGGGTACGGTATGTATAACGAGGCGGCCCTGTAAAATCGGCAAAAATTAAACACATGATAACATTTTCTTAACTGTGTCAATTTATTGTTAGAGTTCCCCTTTGTGAAAAATTGGTATCAATTTTCTTCAACTCACGTGACCTTTTGTGTATATAACATTCAAAACCGGTCAAATATCCCGGAAATCGCCTATTTTGGACGTTTTGCTCCTCTTCAAGTCCGAATTTTGATGTGGCCACATCCGAGTACATATGCCAAACTTTGCAGAAGAAACAAGTATACTTCGGTAACTAATATGCAAGAGAAAAAATAACTTGAAAATACTTCGTTTGTTTATAGATGTGACTTTTCCTTCATTAAAATACATACTTTTAAAAAAATTAAATGTTGAAGTCTGAATATGAATGTGATATCATCTAAGCTATACTTTTACGGAAATTTATTGTTTAAATCTGTATCTGAATGTTATGAAAACCACTTAAACTTTTCTTCATATAATTTATCAAGGGACATTGTATGGAAATCAATGACGCAATACATTAAAAACATGACGTCACAATGAGCCGACTTTACTGAATAACCAAATTCTTCAGTCTTCCCTAATAAAATAATAATATGATAAATTTTCAATCAATATTTATAGTGAAAAACAGTCAAACGACATAAGTTTACATTTATAAATGTACTTATTAAAACGAGCGTCTCCTTCATATTGGACGTGATATTGATTTTGTGTTCAAGAAGAAATTTTTTTTTAACGTTTTATTGAAAATAATTATGCAGCTTTTTTAAAATATGTTTTAGATTATATATTTATCATGGTGAATGTTGACATCAGTGTTTTCAAGACAGGTTTAAATTAAACATGCAATTCAAAGGCGGATCCAGGGCCGTTGCGCCCCCCCCCCCCCCCCAATCCGCCGTTTAATTTTTAAAAATTTACTTGCATTTTGTAAAACAAGCATGTAGTTAATTTTTTTGTTACCAACATTAAACACAAACTTATCAGTAGATGGTATGGTATCAAATATTCCGAAATATTATTTTCCCGCCATGGCAATGTATTCTAAAATTCCTGCAAGGTGACGATTGGTTTTCTAGAATTTAAAGGAAGAGGGGCGCATATTACATAGCAGATGTTCGTTCCCGGACCCTACCAGGATTGTGCTCCAAACCCCCGTGAGGCTTCAACGCTGCTTCAGACATTTATAAGGATCGAGTTTAGATAATGAAATAATATTATTTTGACAAATTTTGTATTGCTACAGTTAAAATTTGTGAGTGTTTTCGGCAATTTCTATGTAATTTTAAAAAGAAACATGATGCTATCAACTATTTATTTGTGTTTGAATATTTAAGAAATAAACAACGTTATTCAGTTAACATGGCGTTATGAATAGCAATTGCTCTGCTGGCATATTCCATGATGCGCGCTAGCGCATCATGGAAAATATGCCAGCAGAGCTATTGCTATTCATAATGCCATGTTCACTGAATAATCGTTGTTTATTACTTATATTTGCATTCTTTGATGTTGTCAAGAATATCAGAGGAAATCCTGGCTTACATAAGGTTGCGGCTTGTTGTCTTCAGTAAATAAAAACTCACACTATAAAATCAGTATACCTGATCATTGTACCTTTTTTCTTATAAATCACAAACAATTTATAAAGTATTTATCTTTTAAACACAGTTATCTGGATACAATCTGCGCCGTCGTCACATTCTCTTAATTTTTGTTTTATGCAGTTGTGACGTCATCGATCAACGTTATTGAAACCCTATGACAAAAATCAATAATTTAACACTATGATGAAAAAGGGCAAAGCTTTAATACAGATTATTACTCCAGAATGCTTTATATGATTGTTTTTGTGCTTGTATTTATTTTTAGAGCGGAAATCCTTCTTGAAATAGATATACTATTAAAGAAATGTTGCTTTTTTAAATGTTAAAACGCCCAAGTGTGAAGAGTTATCGTTCTTTGTAGAAATATGCGAAAATATGATAAGAAAAAATAAAAATATGGCAGTTCTCTTCAATTTTTAAAACGTTTTATCATACAATTAAAAACATTGACCAAAATAAAATTTTTAAAGATGTAAATCAGCAATTTTAGATGTTTCTGAATTTCTTTTTTTCCAAAGAATATTATTAAAAACTTACATTTATTCCTTTTGCAAAATATTTCATATATATACTTCTCAACACCCTATATAAATGTAGTTGAGCTTGTGCTACACGAGTGTGCATAGCAGTTGCATTCATAGCAGAAGCATTGCGTCTATAGTGCTAGGAATGCAATTGATGACTGCATGTTCATAGTGGGAGAAAGCAGTGGATATGCAAATATTGAGTTATATCCACGGGATATTAAAGGGGTTCACATGGAGTTCACTGAAATTTGCAAAATAATTAAAAAATAGTTCTCATGTAGCGGCGATTTAGTATTAGCGGTTGAGAATATCAACCATTAATGGAATAATTTATGACAAGAAGCGCTCCATTGCAACGCTTAATGATATTTGTATCATTAAGCGATGTTTTATTTTTTTATCATTAGTGGTTGCTACAGAGGACACTATTCCACACAGGTAACTATAGCTAGTAAAAGCAAATGTTAAAAGCAACTTCTGAATGTTTTGAAATACAAAATATAATGAACTGAAACAACACAACATATGAAAATAAATAATCAAGTCAAAAACTGAAAATTTGGAAACAAAGTTTTATGCCGGTATATATGGGTGAATTTAAAAAAAAATGACCTCTATTAAAACTGATTTTTTTTAGGGGGGATTCAAATATTTGTAACATTCGAGGGGTTATCAAAAAAGTACGTGGACTGAGGTTATAAAATTTGTACTGTGTAGTCTGTGCTTTCAAAATTTATAAGGAACATAAAACAACAAAAAATAAAGAATTGTTGAAAATTTTAGCTTGATACTTTTATTATTTGCCAAATTATCGCCGTTTAGTTCCTTGACGTCCGACAACGTCATTGTTTTTCAATGTCCGCTTCTTGAGATTCTCTGGGGCTGAGTAGGGACTTAAACCTGCCTTGTTTATATAACTTTACAATGTCATGAACAGCTGCTTTCAATGCATATAATATTGCAAATGGATTTATACAATGGGAGAGATCCTCGCTTGATTGTACCAGTATATTTTGCTTTTTTGAGTTTAATATCAACAACACGTCATCTACGTCATTTTTGATGTGATTGATTTTTCACACCTTGACTATTTTTCTTTGCATCCCTTTTCTCTCTGAATCTCTTTTTGGCATTTTTTACTTATATTATCATACTGCACATGCATTCTAGTTTAAAATCCTGAAATGGCAATAGAATTGACGAATGTATTAAAAAGTTTAGGATTATTTTTTTAGTAAAATTTGACATACATAATCTCAAAATATTATAATTTTTATGCTTCAGAATGGTAACAGGGGTATAAATGTTTTAATCTTGACCTTGATTGAGTTAATTATTTTGTATATGTTACAAAAATTGATTATTCAGTATATTACTTTGGGCAACACAGCCCATCAGTTTAGAAAATAACAAACAGAACAAGTAACATATATTTATGTTACAATGACTCACAATTGATACCCCTGCCTCACATATGGTTATATTAAAAGCAAAGTTCCTGTTTTGCAATGGGAGTCCTGAAATATAAGTGTCAGATCAAAAAGTAAAATAGGTGATGCACAATGGCATTATGTAATAAAGAATCTGTAAAAGTATCAATAAATTTTATTTAGTGGTATAGGAGGAGTTGTGGATAAGAGATGATTACCCCTCAATCTTATAGAAAAAATGGCGGTGTCCATGTATTGCTCTTGGAAGCCCAAAATATGTGTCCCATCAAAATGTAAACAGGAGGTCACAATGGCACTATATAACAAAGATTCTGTGAAAGTCTCATTAAATATCATTCAGTGGTAAAAGAGGAGTTGTGGATGAGAGATGGCCATCCGAAACACCTCGGGCCTTTAAACGGTATTTTTCTGTGAAAGGTCCGAGGTCTTCCAGATGAAAAGATTGATACCCCAAAGTGTAACAGACGGACGTACAGACAGACAGACACCACGATCACTATATACCCTTTCGCTTGTCAAGTATAAATAAGTAGGAGTTAACATGCAAGTTAATATTATGTTGACATGCTAGTTGACATGCAAATTTCCAATCTTAAAAGAAAATATAATTTTAAAAATATAGGTATATTTACTTGCTAACATTTCATTATCTGACATCATACATGCAAGATGCAACATAACTTTGTTAAAATGCGACCTATTTATGTCAACGTGCAAGATAATTATGTAGACATGCAACTTATTTTTGTCAACATCCAAGATAAATATGTAGACATGCAAGACATGTCTACATATTTATCTTGTATGTTGATGTAAATAAGTCTTATTATCACATGATATGTTGACATTAATAAGTTACATGTTAAGATAATTATGTTGCATATTGCATGTAAGATGTCAGATAATCGCGTTAGTAAGTAAATTTAGCAATTTTAACCCTGCTAAAAGTATATTCTCTGATAAGATTAGAAACTTGCATGTAGACATTTTGACATATTTTTCTTGTTGCAGGTTAGAAGTTAACATAATTTATCTTGCATATAGGGGCAGAAATAGGCCACCACAAAATGAACTGATTTACACTTTAAGTTTCAAGAAACATGAAACATGCATAAGCTGGTTGATATCGACTATATAGTGTGCATGTTGTGTGTCACAATGCGTCACAGTATCCCGGAAATAAGGCTATTGTCTGTTTCTCATTCCAGTTAGCGCATCCTCAATATCCAGTATGATAATTTTGTGCAATACTTGTTTGGTATCGGTCTACTACATGTGACATTACTGTACTGTAGGCTGGGATTGCACAATCAAAATGTAACATTCATGATTGCGTGTTTTGTTGTATATAAAAAAAAAGTTTGCCCTTGAGACTTCAATGATGGTCCAGAGAACGATTCAGGTTAGTATTGTTGTATTTCTATCACACGATTTAAAATTTATTAGATTATTTGTAGACCGGCGATTTAGACCATATAGACTATAGTCAGAGATGAGAGATGTATCGTGGAGGCTGGTGTATTTTTTAAATATTTTATTTAAATTAACTTAATATTTCATTATCATGTATTTGATTTGATTTTTTTTGGTGGGGATCTAAATTTATCAATATCTGGTTTGGTAATTGCTACCCGGGGATGACAAATATTTTTTAAGGCACTTGTCCAAAGGCAAGTACATGGTTAAAATTCACTTGCCCTACCTGAATTTTTGCTTGCCCTACCTGATACCATAAACTAATACTGTATTTATATCAATGTATCAATTTTTTATGTAATGATTGTTATTTCATGGGGATGAGGGGGGGGGGGGCACGTGCACCTTTTTTCGGAAATAAACTTTAATCCATAGTATGATAATAACACAAGGCATTTTAACTTGTAGGGCCACAAGGGGTTGAGACTTAACATAGAATTAGAAATATACAAATTTGTTAAAATAATGACCCCCAGGGTCTGATGGATAGGGTGGGGCCACAACAGTGGGTCAAAAAACAAGGTTTTTTTGTCTTATTTGGTCCTGTGAATTTCTGAAAAACTGAAACTGCATAGTTTTACTTAACAATGCATTAAAATATCACTTAGATCTTTGGTGATTGCGTATCTATCAAAAATGACGTCATTTTCTGGCTCGTCAATGTATTATGACGTCACGAAATGCGTCAATATCCTCGTATTCTGAAAAAGTCTACAAAAACGGCCAATTTTAAAGCTATTTTTTGATATCTAATATAGAGTGCAGCCTCTGATCTAAAATATGCAACTAGTAAATGATAGAAATTTTTCTGAGGATAAATGGACAAGTTTTATTTTGTAAGTGCACTCATAAAATTTTTCATCACTGAAAGTACTCAATTATATCTGTTTACCTAAAAATTTAAGAGCATTGCAATTTCATGAAGCCAGTTCTCCAAGACCTGGGCTTTTGGGAGAAATTTTTAAATAGGATATGAAAGCACCAAGTCTCTATTTTATTTCAATGCTTCAAATAGAAAATCAAGTGTTGATCAATTTATTGGTGTATCTATAGGGTCATTTTATGCATAAAATGAACCGACTTCTCTTACAAGGAATGTACAGAAGCAACCTTAGGTATTGTATAAATCTCTATAACAGGCACCTGTTTCGGAAATGAATTTAAACCTTTAGTATAATAATAACACAAGGTATTTTAACGTGTAGGGCCACAAGGGGTTGAGGTTTAACATAGAAATTTATAGGGAATATCTTTAATTTTTTTTCTCTCAAGAATAGCAAAGCTATTGTGAGTGAAATTATAGAAAGTATCCTCAGATACATTGTATTGTAGATTCAAGTTTGTCAAAATAATGACCCCCAGAGTCTGATGGATAGGGTGGGGCCACAAGTTCAGCGGGTCAAATTTTACATATGAATATATAGGAATCATCTTGAAGAAAGCTTTTCTTAAGAACAATTAAGCCATTATTACTGATAGTGATACATGTATTTTACAGAATCAACCTTAGGTATTGTATAAATCTTTAAAATTCTCTTCTCATGAGCAGCAAAGCCATAATAGTAATATTGATATGGAGACATTCTAAGGTTGTGTAAATTCAAATTTGTTCCCACCTTAAAATTTTTCGACACTGAACTGATTTCTGCTTTTTTTCCCATCCTAGTCTATCAGCCTATTGTTAAGGTATTTCCTCCCTCTTTTGATGTCATATACTTTTGCAGAATTTGACCTTTATATATATTATACTTTCATGTAAATTACTTGAATCTGATTGGTCGAGAAACATTTGTTAAAAAACACTATTACCCGCTGAATAATGAAGCCACACCCTCCAGCGTAGAAACAGTCAACATTGCTTGACGATGGGTATTCCAAAAAAAATAGCGACTGTGCAGAATTTATGCTCTCATGGTTCACTGTTATATGTATTTGTATAAAACGTTCAGTATAATATAATAAATATTGCATGTAGTTGAGTGTAACATTGAAAATTTTCACCCCTCGAAAACCATTGTCAACCTCGGCTGCGCCTCGGTTGACAATGGTTTACTTGGGGTGAAAATTTTCAATGTTACACTCAACTACATGCAATATTTATATAATATTCATAGCCAATAGAAATATATTATGTACATCTTTCGGACAAATGTCTTCAATACTAAGGTGAAATATAAATTATTGAACCTTGGTCATAACTTTTGAATGAAATGAGATAGGGCTTTCAACATGTTCAGATTATACATGCATTCCCTGTGGTAATTCCTTTCATAATGAACTAGTACATGTAACTATGTTTTTAACTAATAATGATTTTTTACCATGGTACCTTGACCTTGAAGTATGACCTACTTTTCAAAAATCCTTTTGCCTTTTGATTTAGAAGAGATAGGGTTTCATATTTTACATGTGCATTATCTGTGACATGAAAGTAGCATTTCTGTGCATGCTATATCTGACACCTTTTAAATATTTACCTTCATGTTTTACCTAATTCAAAAAAGTGGTGCTACATTACATTTTAATGACATATGATAGGTCTTTCATATTTCACAAAATATGTCGTATATGCTACCATGGCTTTTAGAACAACATTTCACCAAATATGAATAATTCACATGATACAGAAAAAAAAAATTATGATTCCATAAGGTACTTCCATAAATATCATATGATTGGTTCTTTGATTTTGACGTGATAATTTTTGGTTCACATTTTTTTTTAAAGAAAAATAGAGATTTTACATCTATACCACTGCAGCAGTTGATCAGATCCACCCTTGTGAGTACCCATAAAAGAACATAAATCCCCCTCCCCCCATTTGGGGCTTCATTTTTTTGAATTTATTCCCAATGTCAGACCAAACTTTTATTAGTATCCATAAAAAGAACTTGAACTTGATTAACCTTCGACAGGCACAATGTGACATTAAAATCTAACTGATATGTGACATCCTAGCAGACAAAGTTGCAACTTGTGGGAAAAAGCTATCCATGCCAAAACATATTCCTCCTCCCTTGGGTAAGACAAAAAACTAACAGCGCTCACCTGAGCACATTGGCATCAAAAGCACATATCGTCAGAAATATTCAGTTTGGGGGGGGTTCAATTTTAACCCCCTAAAATTTTGAATGGAAATTTTGAAGATGATTCCATATTAATATAAATCACACTTTGATGTACTTGGAAAGATGATTTTAAAAGGTTTCCCTACTGATTTAAAATTTGCGTGCCATTTTGGCCCCACCCTAGCCCAGGGGTCATATGAATTGCATTTACACTTAAGATGACCACATGATCATCTTGACGGGGCCCTGTGGTTCTTTGATAAGATTTTTAAGATTTTTCCTATATATTCCTATGTAAAACTTGGGTCGAATTTTTGCCCCATTCTAGCCCCGGGGGTCATGATAACAAACTTGAATCTACAGTAGGATTTATTATTTTCTTCCTGGCCCAGTGGTGGAATTTTTAAATTTTTCCTATATTCCTATGTATATTAACTTGCTCAATTTGGCCCCATTCTAGCCCCGGGGGTATTTTTTTTCTAAATTGAATCTACTGTTACAAGCATGATCCCAATGAGTTTCAACTTTCCTGGCCCAGTGGTTCTTGATTTTTAAAAATATATTCATATGTAAAACTACAGCCCCACCCTAGCCCCAGGGGTCATGACTTACCAAACTTGAATCTACACTACCTGAGGATGATTCCACATGAGTTTCATTTTCCTAGTATTCTAGAAGATATTTTTAAAGATTTTTCCTATATATTTCTATGTAAAACTTGGGTCAGCCATTTTGACCCCACCCCCCCCTCATTAACAAACTTGAATACACTACCTGGGAAATTCCAATATTTCATCTTTCCTGGCCCAGTGGTTCTTGAGAAGAAGATTTTTAAAGATTTTTATTACTTATTTCTATGTAAAACTTGGGTCGGCCATTTTAGCCCCACCCTAGCCCCAGGGGTCATGATTTGAACAAACTTGAATCTACACTACCTGAGGATGATTCCACATGAAGTTTTCTTTCCTGTTTCTGAGAAGAAGATTTTTAAAGATTTTTCCTACTATTTCTATGTAAAACTTGGGTCGGCCATTTCGGCCCCACCCTAGCCCCGGGGGTCAATTTTAACAAACTTGAATCTACACTACCTGAGGATGCTTCCACATGAGTTTCATCTTTCCTGGCCCAGTGGTTCTTGACATCGAAGAAGATTTTTTAAAAATGCCATTATTTTTTCTCTAATTCATAATTATCTCCCCTTGGAAAAGGGCGTGGCCCTTCATTTGAACAAACTTGAATCCCCTTTACCCAAGGATGCTTTGTGGCAAGTTTGGTTGAAATTCCCAGCGGTTCTTGAGAAGAAGTCGAAAATGTGAAAAGTTTACGGACAGAGACAGACAGACGGACAGACAGACGGACGCCGGACAAAATGTGTAGAAAAGCTCACTTGAGCCTTCGGCTCAGGTGAGCTAAAAACTAATAAACGTTACTTACATCACTCCAGTCTCGTACACATATTCATTTCTTCAGACAAAACAGCAAAATTCCAATGGAAATTTTGGGGATGATGTTAATGGAGTAATTCACACACGCTAAATCAATCAAACTGATTTAAAAACCTGCGTTTAACCCTTGTTAAAATAAAGTTTAAAACTTCTTACTTCCATATCATGACGGTGGTCTTCTTACAAAGCGCTCATTTGATTTTGACCAAGTGTGGACTAAAAGGCCGAATTGACTTTGACCTAGTGTTCACTAAAAGGCCGAAAAGATGATAACCCAACTGCAGTACATTTATTATTTTTCTAATTGGTATTTTCAAATCTACTTATATCAACTGTATATTAACTGCTGAATCTGGTCTTGTTCTAATTATTTTTTTTTCTCATAATAATTTACTGTTACAAGCATATGTAAGATTGCAACATTACTCAGTCTTCTATTAAAAATATTTTGAAATACAGCTAATTTTACCAAGTTATACTAACAAGTAATATAAAGAAAATGTTTTATATTATACCCCAAAATTACAGTAAAAGTCTTATAAGAAAAAGTTGCTTTTGAAGTCAAAATAGCATTTCCGAATATAGAAACTTGCGTATTTGGGCAATGTTTTTTTTTTTTTTTTTTTTTTTGTGCTTATCAACTTCTCCAGGCCAAATAATTCAAAATAAAAAAAAAAGAAGAAATTAAGTGTCACACAAAGAGATAAGATAAAAGAGTGACATTCTATAGACGGACAATTAAATAAACATGTCACATTAACAGCGTTGTTATAAAAATCACCCGTAAATCCTTGTCGTGGTCAAGGTGTGAAAATTACTTTATGGGATAAACACCAATTGATAATTTGAGTAAATACAAAATGGTTCCCGTGGAATGCAAGATATTTTGCTAAACAAATACAGGATCAGAAAGCTTTCATAAAATTATCACAAATAGCATCAAAAATAACTATAAAACAAATCAGTAATTATTAGGAATATGAACATTTAAAAATCGTGTAATTTTTCCACGACAAATGTCGTTTACTAATTATTGAATTAGGAATTCAAATAACACGACAATTAAACGATAAGTTTGGTCCCCAAACTTGAAAACAAATTTTACAGTTTTTATTTAGTATCGTCTGTGATTGCCACGAAATAATTTTTGGTAGTCCGAAAATGTCCATGGTTCATGGGCATCTGCTGTACACTTGACTGAGCCGGTGAATGGCGATGGTCCTCACGCAGTAATTCCCGCCGAAACATGTAGAAGACTTGATCGGAGGCCTTCATTGGAAGTTTTTAAGCTTTCGTTTTCCTCTTTAAGTTTTTGGTTTTCCGAAATGTAGCTCTTTGTTTGTCGGACTCCTTGTTGCAGAGTGGCAATGGTCTCTTCATAATTTATGCAGGTTTTCTGCTAACTGGAAATAATTTCCTCCATTTCTTTCACTCGGTCGTTTCGAATGGTCATTAATGAAAGTAATTGACTGTACAATTTATTCATATGATCTTTCTGTTTTTGAACAGTTTCTTATTTTAGTTAAAGAACACTGCTTCTTGTATTTAGTTTTGATCGCTTTCAACTCAGTTTTCAAATTACCTTCAATATCTAAACACTGTTGAAATGCATTGAAATTAACGACTTAAAAGGGCAGCAATCGCATGGTTTCTTTCTAAGGTAGTCCTGTAATACGATTTTTGTTCGTTGTACTTTTTCAGCTTTGTTTGGTTTTGATGTTGATTGTTTGGGAATGGCATACTCGTCCAAAGTGTCCGAATTTTCCACATTTGTGGCACTGCTTTCCGATGGAATTGCACATGCGGAATGGGTGACATTTTCCGCAGCGTATGCATGTTTCAAATGGGTTTCTCGCACAAACGGACAAGAATTTAAAACTCCGCTGTATCCATTGTGGTCTGAAAGAATACATGATTTACCGAAATATCCGTGTTACAATATGGGGAACTAGAGTCACTCGCTTGGCATTATTTAGAGAGATCCGGGATCCATGTTGAACACAAGTTGAACATGACCACTGTACTCCACCAGTAACGTATTTCCAACTCGGCCTATGGCGCTTCTTATCCCAATGCTTCCAATGCGTTTGATAAGGGGAAACCGTTTTACTTAATAAGCAGAAATAAAGATGCTCAAAACAACTAAAGATATTTTCTGGATTTATTTTAGTACTAGTATTTCTTTCGACTACAGTTTGGTCTTGACGGCACGGCTGTCCGTCTCCAACTGACTAACAAAAGACAAGTTTGAGTAAAAACAAATTAAGCACAAAGAAGAAATTAAGTGTCACACAAAGAGATAAGATAAAAGAGTGACATTCTATAGACGGACAATTAAATAAACATGTCACATTAACAGCGTTGTTATAAAAATCACCCGTAAATCCTTGTCGTGGTCAAGGTGTGAAAATTACTTTATGGGATTAACTCTGTTTAACACCAATTGATAATTTGAGTAAATACAAAATGGTTCCCGTGGAATGCAAGATATTTTGCTAAACAAATACAGGATCAGAAAGCTTTCATAAAATTATCACAAATAACATCAAAAATAACTATAAAACAAATCAGTAATTATTAGGAATATGAACATTTAAAAATCGTGTAATTTTTCATCACGACAAATGTCGTTTACTAATTATTGAATTAGGAATTCAAATAATGAGTACACGACAACTGTCTAGATGTACAAGTTTCAAAATGTTAATTTCAGATTTTAAAAATTATATATGGTTCATCATTTCTACCTCATCTGAGGAAGTATATAAAAGATTGCAAGCGTGTCTATTTTTTTTTTTAATTTTTTATTAACAATTAATTTGTTAATTTTTTTTTTTTCATTTAAAGTTTTAAAATGTTCTTATTAAGATCTGCTTTTGAAGGAATATAATGATTTATTAAACATCTCTTTTTCCTTATAGGTTTTTGAACTCTGAACATATTTTATTTCAAATGTCAGTTTGTTCAGCATTAAAAAATGTCAGTTTGTTCAGAAGTAAAAAAGAATAAGTGATGGTAGTGGAAAATCTACATCTGGAGCGTGTAGATATTTTTTCTCGGGAGTTAGCAAAAGAAGGATGAAAAGGTTTAACTCCAAACTCTATAGTTGCTGTAATATTAATCAAACATAATGTGAGATTATGAAAATAAATACTAGTAAAACCAATAATTTTGATAAAATTTCCGTGAATTCCAACTCGGATGAAAAATAACACAAAAAAAAATCACGTTCAGTTTAAGTTGATACATGGTAAATATTTCGAAGTAAGGTCTTTTGCCATTTACGGAAAAAAAACCTATTAAAGGTTGTCTAAAAGTTTATGGGAAAATAAATGATACACAAAATAAAAGTTTTAATTCTTGCTTTCAAAATGTCTCATATCCGATCTAGTCTTCTTATACTACAAGATCCGCTTTGCAGAGTTATGTCCCTTTCTAGGATCGAAGATGAAGATTTGAAAATTTATACATATGATCATTTCATTACCTAGAATTATTTTTTAAACTAAACAATAATAGCTAATGTATTTTTTATTTTACAATATGTAAGACGATAACTTTTTCTTTGAAAGTTTATTATAGAAAAATAACAATTTATAGATTATTGATTTAAATTATCTTAAGTAAGTAAAGCTGTCCCCGGGGAACTCTTGGTTTATAAGGAATGTAATATTTACAATATATATATGGATGTTTCTCCTCTTGTTTTCAGGTTATACTGCTTGTTTTATTAAAGTCCTTCAAAAGCACAGTTTATTTAAACTACAAATTGAATTATTTATGTCGCGATGGGGATTCCAGAATGCACAATTACTAAATAATTTCAGTCAACAATAATAGTGTAATTGGATTTATTGATATTGAGAGTAAAGAAGAGTAAAGTACACAGTACACCATCTACAGTCGCCAAATAACGGAAAGCAAAAATAACACCTGGTATTCCCTATACATTTTCTCGTAATTCAGTAAACAACAACAACTAAAGAGACCCCCAACGTTTCAATTACGCTGCGAATATTATGGAACAGAATTTTAGAATTCATATTAAACCCCATCCCATCCAAAAAGAAAACAGAAAAGGCTCTCAGAGGCCTGATTATTTCAGTATGCATTTTACTTGATCTATTCGATCGAAACTTTCCCTCAAGTGTTGATATACAACTAACATATATATGTGTAACAGAACAATTTTTTAAAAAATATGTACATGTGTATGTGGTCTTTCTAGAACGATTAAAAAATAACAACGATGTCATCTTTTCATATAAAGTGTTTACTTGCTTTCTCCCAACCGACTGACAATTTTCATTAAAATGACCCAAATCAAAACTTTTAAAATTCCCGGTCGTGTGCGATGTTTTCTCTCTCTCATACCGCTGATGCAATAATTTTATACTGTGTCAAGAGAGAGAAAAAAAGAGAGAGGAAGCCATTGATAGTCTGACCACTGAATGCTTACATGCAAAGCAGTACCCGATTGATTTAATTGCAGACGCAGGAGTGTTGAATCTTGAAAAGCAGTCTTAATTAAAATCCCTTTTATTAGTGTTGTTATGAAAGAGATGATTTGCAGATGGGTTTTCGATTAATTAATTCTAAAAAATCTTTTTAACTTTGTACAAGAGCAATCAACCTGAAATCAGTGAATTTCACACCTTGAATTTGACACCTTTGTAAATATATTGAAATTTTGCCCGAAGGAAGGTTCTCACACCTTTCAGAGTTTAAGTCTATACGATGATATACACATATATATTCCAGAATTCATCTCCACACTGCATGACTGATCATTACACGTGCCGTTTCCTGTTTATTTAATCCAATTGTGTATGTACATACCCTGGTAGCTTGTTTCAGAGTAACTACTTTCAAAATTATTTTCAAGTTTTCCAAGTAAAGAGCACATTTCAAAGTGTTGATTGATGAACATACATAAAATATTAATTATCATTATTAATAGATACTATTTTTTGAAATTTTATTAATTGATAATTATATTGACAAGTGTAATTACCAATGAAAACAGTCATGAAAATTATATCTTTTAAGTGAAAAATTCAACATATTTGGATGTGAGCAGAGACCTAGTAATATCTGGTATTTATGTCTCTGAAGTAAGACTCATTCAAAAATCTGTTGCAACTTATTTCAATAACCATGATAACTAAGAATTCATACATGTATAATATATTTTTCAATATCCTCTTATATTTGGAGAATCCATCATTAGATTATTCACAGTCAATGGTGTATTCTCTTAAATGGTCATAACTTTTCCCTCTCTCAATGAAATTTGGCAAGTATGGTTTTATCTTTCTTACAATGGTATAAACTCTCTAAATCTTACATGATAAATTGTAAGAGAACTGAAATTTACATGGGGAGAATCCATCACCAGGCTATATGCTGAGTCATGCAGTCTTACCGGTGTGTTCAGTTCCCTTAAATGGTCAAAACTTTTTCCTTTTTCACTGAAATTTGGTAAGTATAGTTTTATTTATCTTAAAATGGCATAAACTTTATAAATCTTACATGATAAATTGTAAGAGAACTGAAATTTACAAAGGGAGAATCCATCACCAGGTTATATTCAATCAGTCGTACCGGGGTGTGTTCTCTTAAATGGTAATAATTTTTTCATTTTTCAATGAAATTTGGCAAGTATGGTTTTATTTTTCTTGCAATGGCATGAACTTTGTAAATCTTACATGATAAATTGTAAGAGAACTGAAATTTACACATTTACAATCCATCACCAGGCTATATTCAGTCAGTCATACCAGGCTTAACTCTTAAATGGAAATAACTTTTTCCTTTATCAATGAAATTTGGTAAGTATAGTTTTATTTATCTTAAAATGGCATAAACTTTATAAATCTTACATGATAAATTGAAAGAGAGAATTGAAATTAACAAAGGGAGAATCCATCACCAGGTTATATTCAATCAGTCGTACCGTGTGTTCTCTTAAATGGTAATAACTTTTTCATTTTTCAATGAAATTTGGCAAGTATGGTTTTATTTTTCTTGCAATGGCATGAACTTTGTAAATCTTACATGATAAATTGTAAGAGAACTGAAATTTACACATTTACAATCCATCACCAGGCTATATTCAGTCAGTCATACCAGGCTTAATTAACTCTTAAATGAAAATAACTTTTTCCTTTATCAATCACTGAAATTTGGTAAGTATAGTTTTATTTATCTTAAAATGGCATAAACTTTATAAATCTTACATGATAAATTGAAAGAGAACTGAAATTTACAAAGGGAGAATCCATCACCAGGTTATATTCAATCAGTCGTACTGGGGTGTGTTCTCTTAAATGGTAATAACTTTTTCATTTTTCAATGAAATTTGGCAAGTATGGTTTTATTTTTCTTGCAATGGCATGAACTTTGTAAATCTTACATGATAAATTGTAAGAGAACTGAAATTTACACATTTACAATCCATCACCAGGCTATATTCAGGCAGTCATACCAGGCTTAACTCTTAAATGGAAATAACTTTTTCATTTTCAATGAAATTTGGCAAGTATGGTTTTATTTTTCTTACAATGGCATGAACTTTGTAAATCTTACATGATAAATTGTAAGAGATCTGAAATTTACATGGGGAGAATCCATCACCAGGCTATATTCAATCAGTCATACTCTGGTGTGTTCTCTTAAATGGTCAAAACTTTTTCATTTTTCAATGAAATTTGGCAAGTTTGGTTTTATTTTTCTTGCAATGGCATCAATTTTGTAAATCTTGCATGATAAATTGTAAGAGATCTGAAATTTACATAGGGAGAATCCATCACCAGGTTATATGCAGCCATGCAGTCATACCGGTGTGTTCAGTTCCCTTAAATGGTCAACACTTTTTCCTTTTTCACTGAAATTTGGCAAGTATGGTTTTATTTTTCTTACAATGGCATAAACTTTGTGTAAATCTTACATGATAAATTGTAAGAGAACTGAAATTTACATATGGAGAATCCATCACCAGGTTATATTCAGTCAGGCGTACTCTGGTGTGTTCTCTTAAATGGTAATAACTTTTTTATTTTTCAATGAAATTTGGCAAGTTTGGTTTTATTTTTCTTGCAATGGCATCAATTTTGTAAATCTTGCATGATAAGCGGTAAGAGAACTGAAATTTACATAGGGAGAATCCATCACCAGGCTATATGCAGTCATGCAGTCATACCGGTGTGTTCAGTTCCCTTAAATGGTCAACACTTTTTCCTTTTTCACTGAAATTAATGGCAAGTTTGGTTTTATTTTTCTTTCAATGGCATGAACTTTGTAAATCTTACATGATAAATTGTAAGAGATCTGAAATTTACAAAGGGAGAATCCATCACCAGGCTATATGCAGTCAGGTGTACCAGGGTGTGTTCTCTTAAATGGTCATAACTTTTTTCTCTTTCACTGAAATTTGGCAAGTATGGTTTTATTTTTCTAACAGTGGCAAGAACTTTGTAAATCTTACATGATCAATTGTAAGAGAACTGAAATTTACATAGGGAGAATCAATAACAATTAGCTATATGCAGTCAGTCGTACCGGTGTGTTCAGTTCTCTTTAATGGTCATAACTTTTTCATTTTTGAATGAAATTTGGCAAGTATGGGATTTTTTTTTTCTTATAAAAGCATGAACTTTCGAAATCTGAAATCATACTTTTTAAATATTAAAGGACTGAAATTTTCATGGGGAGAATCCATAATTATGTAATGCTCGAAGAGTCATAATGGTGTCAGTACTCATAAAGGCAGTTTATAGTATATGATATAATAATTTTTTTAAAGGATAGGGGTGTTAAATTAAAATTAAAAAATATATAATTCAATACCTCAGTACTTGAGAAGCCTTTCTACTACTTATTCAAAGTTGTTTTAAAATCCCTATCACAGGTATAATTAGTTTATGACACCTTAGGGTATTTCACTGTGTATCCATTCATGCAAGTAGACTAGCTGCTAGCTCCAAGGCAATCACACCTGTACAAAATTAGCCCCTCCCTCACCTGGAATAAAAATACCACCCGGTAAAAATTTTCTGCCTTTAAATGACCATTTCTTTATTTTCTTTTTTTTTTTCTCAATCATATTAAGCCAATTTGGAATATTATTTTTGTTGTTGTTGTTGTTGAAATATTTAAGATAACTTTCTTATCTGCATTATATCAAGTTACATTTATATCCACCTATATTATTTGCACTTACAAAAACAAGACTAATGTTAAAATGTAAACTTTTACATACATGTATATCTTGTTGCAGTGTTTATTAATCAAATTAATTAGTTGTCTAAAATATATAATATATTACCTTTACAATAATAAAATATGTAGGAGTTGATGCCTCAGATTTAATCACATCGGGAAAACAAATACAATCTGTGTATAATGGTATAGGAAAAATCAGAGGCATAAAGAAAAACCTTTGTATAGGAGTTGACTCCTCAATTTTTTTTAAACCTTAAGTACGACTTGGGTTGTGTACGAGTTGACTCTAAATCATCCGAGATCTCAACTGCGCTTGGCAATCGTAGTAAAATAATACATCATTTGATGAATTCTCGCAACATAGATGCAAGAACTCGGAAAGAAGAATTTGGTGATTTGATCAGATTTTAGTCAATAATTGATTTAAAGACTAAATTTTAAGGATTAATTCACGTACATTTAAATCAATTTAGTCTCATTCATATTCATTTCTTTGAGATATTGGTTTAACATGCTTGAATTAGTCCATTATCATCTCAACACAAAGTGAAGCAACAAGCAAGTGAGTATATAAATCAGTAAATGGTCAAAATTATATCAACAGGTACAGATAGTATAGCTGTATATGAGCCTTGGGTAAATTCACTTTTCAACAGACACCAAACAGGCGTAAATAAAAAGAAATACATTTTATTATCAGAAAGAAGTGTTTGGAAGGAGCATGTTACATGTTACATGTGAACAAATAGTGAAATATGACTGTATCAAACACAATAACAGAAGTACAAATCTGTGACTTTGACACATTTTTAATTGAAAGAGATGTAAAAAGTACTGTCAGAATTATGAAGTTCATATCTTGGATTCATTAATCATGTTAATTAATTATGTTAGCAGCTGTCATTAGAATCATAATCATTCAGAGAAATTAAAGAAATATATTGTAACATCTATAACCTGCGTAGACCTAGATATTCATATGATAGATATAATAAATATCATTTCAATGCGTACAACCACTGCAAAGAAAATGAATGGCAACTGATGGTGGACAGACAAATCATCAGTAGCAAGACAATATGCCTTATTGGGGGGTAAATAACAAAAAATGATAATAAAAAAAATATATATATTGAGAATACTACATGTATACTGCATGTTACATTCTTCCGCGCTAGAAATAAAACACCACTCTTAACGGTGCTTAAGGTTACTTATTGTGGTTATTTCAGATTTGTTATATATTTAATAGGTTGGTGGGATAATTTCTCCCATCACATACCAAAAATATGGGATAAATCCTATATTGACATCAATTAGTGGGATATTTTGTCCTGTGGGAGAAATAATCCCATTTTTGCAACAACCGTGGGACTTTTTTTCCCATGTGGGAGAAATTATCCCACAGTACTTTTTCTCCCATGGGATTTTGGTGGGATTTTTGGTGGGATGAAAAATCCCGCCATTCTCCCATGGGATTTTAGGTTTTGACAGAGGTTTATGAGAAAACTACTACAATGTGGAAGTTGAGATTGACATGATGAGGTCAGAATAAAAAATCCCACCAAAATATAGAAAAAAATCTAATGTAGGTCTTTTCGAAAGGGTACCTAAAAGTCCGGACTTTGTCGTGTCCGGACTTAAATGTCGCAGTGTTATAATTAATGCTATGAATTAGATAGTCGGATTCAGCTAGGGTGCGTAGGATTCTAAAATAAATTATATCATATTTAGCCAGGAAAGAAGCCTTGTACATGTATATGTGCTGACTTTTAATGGTAATGTCCCCCCCCCCCAAAAAAAAAAAAATGGGAAAAAAACATTATATTCCTCTCTAGAGAAAAAAATAATATTTATGAAGGAACGGATAGGCAACATTCTGCTATCCAATTTTAAATTTTTTATTACGTAAAATAGACATTTCATAATTAATAGCATGTGTTTTCTGATTTTTTTTTTTAAATAAAAAAAAATAAATAAAAATATTTGAGATTTATAAGTTACATGTATCAGTTGTGGGTATCCCCCTCTCTTAAAAAAGAGAATTGTATAAGAATTTTATAATGTAGAGAACTTTTTGATGTTATAATTGATGGGAAGTCCTTGTACAAAGCGAACCATTTATATACCTGTTATTCACGAATCACGTAAAATCCTGCTCATTTCATGATTTTTTTTTAGCAGAAAAGTTTGGTATTAACGGGCTCAAAATACTTAATATTAAGGTGAATATTTAGGAACACATTTCACAAAGCTATTTTTTTTATATTCGACTTTAAAGTAATTTTTTTTGTTTACAATTCTTTTAAATATTAATGACGTAGAAAAATATGTTTCACAAACCGGGCCCATCTTGTTTTTTAAATTTATACAAAATTCTATTCAAGCAAAGTGAATGGGATCTGGAAGCAGGCAAATCCCATTTTAGCCCTCTCCCTACAAGGTCAAGATGATACACACAATATATGGGTATGAAATGGCCGCCCCTCTTTGAACAGTTTCGCAAATATGCAAAAGCGATACTGTATAGGATAATAAGACTTGGGTTTAGGTGTTTTTTTTTTGTTGTTTCAAGTTTTATTGTAATCTATAGAAAGACTAGCTGTAACGGAAAAGTCATATCTCAGTAACCATGGCGACACTAAAGGGAAGCAACTTGCGCAATTTGCTTCGGACAAGGTACTTCTCAGATAAATTCTACGTGTTTCCGTTTGAGTGATATATGAAGAAATTGCCTTACACAGTACCAGTATTACTTGTTTCCTGATAAGTCTTTGAATATTGTTGTTAGAAAAATGTGTTTTGAAAATTGATGAATCGTGGCCTTTGTACATCTTCTACTGGGGATGGCCTAATATTGTTTTTGTTTTGGTTCGGTTAATTCCTATATAACTTTGACATAATCTTAACACGTAAATTAATTCGAAGACATGAAACATATAGTATATCTAATATAATATTGTGAATATATTAATCTTGAATGAATGAATGCGCACGGTGATAGTAAATGAAGTTCACACACTAGTACTGCATCTGTATATATGCGATTTTCTGTGCCAGATACGCCTCCTTTGGCTAAAATTTATACTCTGAACTACAATAAAAGATATATTCTGTACTCCCTTAGTAATGCACCAAGCCAGTTTTGCTTTGCTATTTGTCTACCAACTTAATCTTTACCTGGTGTAAAATAAAATCTCACTTCTTCTTGCTGTTTGAAAAAAAATGTAGATCGGACTCGGCATTCTTCTGGCCTGTGTTTACATTGATCCATGGTAACGATAAAGAAGTTAAAAATTTTCACAAAGGGAAATACATTTAAAATTTGCTTATTTAATTAGTACATATTTAAAATGATCCGATTTTTAAAGACAAAATCTGTGAACTGCAGTTAACGATGTCTAAAACATTTCCTAACGTGAAAACCATGTGTAGTAAAAATACCGGGAAATCTTTCTTAACTTTATTCGTTTATTTCTCATTATGACGTTGCACACGATAAGGTCGATTTCTATCCGACGAGGCTCACAAATTAAAAAATTTTCTTTATTCACCAAAATTGAAAGTGTGATCAGAAGGATGTACTTTCTTATTAATAAAGGTTTAATCCATTATACACAGAACCAGTTACCACCTAAAAGTACTGTTCAATTAATGTGAATCATTTTAACTTTAAAGCCTATGGCTAACAAATAGATTTTTGCCTGTTGATTCTGAATGAATGATATGTTTAAATGGCATGAATCTAATATAATTAGTGGAAAATTTGACAAATGCTTTAATTTCTAATTTCCTACAATTATTCCCTGACTGAGGCTGTTGGTGAAATTCCATGGGTTGGATTTATGAAATTGTTTCTACATGGGAATCTTATAACTAGGGTTTTCCACTGTTCTGTTGAATACAGGATAATTAATGCAATTAAATTTACCCTCTGATTGATGTATCTTGAATGCAATCTATGAGCTTATATCATGCTTATCAAGTTAAGATGTCTGATCACAATACTTAAGACCTAAGAAAATTGCCAATGTAAAATACATTTACACCTTAATTGGCCTGATCTTTGTACATGTATATTAAAACAGGTGGTGCTAATGAAATCAAATTCAAAATTAAAGTCCTTTAAATAATTGCCTTCTGGCTTATCAATAATTGGCCTCTTGTGAAAATACTGAAACTGATCCGAAATTATGCCTAAGTCATAAAAATACCCATACTACATGTATAATTAGTTTATATTTATGTGTACTTGACTAGATAATCTTGGTACACTGGATCTTGCAAATAATAAATCCTATTAATACATGTAGATACTCTCAATCTGTTATATTCCTATGCCATGATAGCCCCATAGCAGCTCTCCCTAGTAAATGCATAATACACTTTTCTACTCAACACCCTATCCAATTTCTAAAGGCTTCATTATTTCCAGCCTAAGAGTCAGACACTTAATGTCTAGCAATAAAATTCCCTTTTGTTCCCCAAATTGAATGAATTGCATATTTCTCCCCTATTTATGTGTTATGAATTTGTATGTCCAAAGTTAATTTCAGTAATATTTTTAATCCTGGTGTTTCAGTATTCTATCTGATGTAAATATTCCATGAAATTTAAGCTCTTACCAATAAAATAAAATTATTAAAAATAACGTATATGAATTATGTTAAGTAAAACTACTTAAGTAAAGAAATGTTTTAGCTGAAAACAGGCAATCCACTGATAAACTTAAAATTCGGATATGTGTAAAAAGGCAGACACACTTTCAAGTAAACACAAGTATTAAGGCGCAACATTTTTTACCAGTATATTTTGTTAATTGTCAAATCACTTTTATTTAAAGCTGCTTTTATTTAGTTAACCTTGACAGTAGTTGAGAGAATTAGAATAATTGATATTACAGTTACTTTTTTCTGTGTCACACAGAACACCTACCGGGTACATACTTACCATGGCTAAAAGAAGAGAATTACTAATTAAAGCAACTGGTTATAGAATACAGCAGATTTTTTATCATGAATTGAGCAATAATTAGTCATTTTCCTTAATTTACAAATCTAATTCCCTAATCTACCCAAACCCCAGATAAATAAAAATTATCAATTCCTTTATTTCTAATGGTTATAGCCTTAGAAGTGAAAAATGTGTGAACAAGAATAAAATATCCCTAAAATGCTAAAGTTAATACCCTCGAGTCAGCTTTTACTGTCAAATTTATTGTATGACTAATTAAACAAAGAAAAATAACTAGCATATAGCTCATCAAGAGCAACTGAGCTACCTTTGATAGGCAATAACTTTTATGAAATTTGTGCGATTACCCAAGTGAACCACGTGGCATTTAGTTATTACAAACTCGAGAAGCACTGAATTTAATTTCAAGAATGCATTCTAGTTTGAAATAAAGCATTGGCTTGTCCTGTTGGTTGATTGTGTTGTTTACTGTGGAGGGCATTATTTCAGCCAATAAGGAAATAAGCTTCTACTGCATGATAATATCATAAAGCCTGATTTATGGCCAACATTACCCTTGTGACTTATAATATTTGATGTTTCCCTGTTAATCATCAAAGGTGTAACTGTTATAACTTTGCTTCTGAGCTCCCCCCCCCCCCGGCTTTGTGTTTTAAACACAATTCATGCACTTTAATGCAAAATGCATTTTAAAAATACCGTTGTTGTATACACTGAGAATGCTCAATTGAATAAAGCCTGCGAAAATTGATAGACACCGATTATAAGTTGTTCAGTTTGACTGCTATTAAGCCATTCTTTTTATATAGGATTTTTATTTTTTTTTAATGCACGATTTATAAATAATTTAAAATCATAAATAATTAAATATATTCCTTAATCTGGTATACGTTTGCTTGTTAATCTAAAACATAAACAAGTTTTAATACAAATGACGCCACATGTATGCTGACATAGAAAATTTTGGAAAATTCAATCCGAGCCAATCTCGCATTTTCCAAAAAAGAATAATCCATCCATGCATCTAATCATCAAATCAGATATTTGCGGATAATATTTAATAAATATTTAAGAAACAATCGTGATTGAAAGCATATTTTTTAAAAAGTTCTGTCTGCTACAAAATTCGTGTACCTTTCGTTTTTGGATCAAGGGCAAAGAGGGAGAATTTGAGATATCCCGATCCCGATCTAATTTATATTCGAGCTAACCCAACTCAAATAGCAGCAACAAAGTTTTCCTCATAAAATAAGTGCATCTATTCTTTAAATTAATAGATGATATAATATAGCACAACTTTATTTCTTGGCCACGAATTTTTATTTCGTTCCCACGAATTTTATTTCGTGGCCACGAATTTTATTTCTTTCAATAGAATTTTATTTTGTGGCCACGATTTTTATTTCGTACGTCCCCATGAATTTTATTTCGTTCCCACGAATTTTACTTCGTGGCCACGAATTAATAAAAAAAAATGTCAAACCATGTTCTATACCAGCCACCGTAAATAGCTAAGTTTGCAACAATTTATTTTTCTGTATAATTGTAGTGGTATTTTTTATGAATATTAAACTACACGTACAATGTACACATGCACGATAATTGTAATTGGAGGTGACGTTTCTAATCCAGGGGAAAAATCATCTAGTAGATTGCAATAATATGTATTAGAACTTTCAGCATACCAATGCATATAGGGTTTTCATTCATCGTCAATGCATTTTCATTACACGGTAAAGATCGGAAAATGATAGTGAAATTAGATAAATATATGTGACTTTTCTCATGCATTCAAAATCACCTCAATGAACTAACGTTTTCATTCCACAGTACAAGACTTGAGTGTTCTAAATAATGCTGCATATGGACTGGGTTTATGAATGTGTTTCAAACCAGGACTTGTGGTGATAAAAAAAAAATAATGCAATAACACGATCTGTGATAATCCTCAAAAGTGTGTTGTTGCACTTTGTGTTATTACATTCTGCGTTGATTTCAACGAAAAATGTAATAACGCAAAAAGTAATAATCCAGGTTAATTACATTTCGCGTTGTTATTACATTTTGCGTTGTAACAGTGCTGGTCCTTTAAATGACAATAAATCCGAATACTTAGTTATTAAGCATACAGTCAGATTTATTACGAGTTACGACGTCCATAAGAGAATGAACCTTTGTTTCGTATATAAAGTGGTTATTACAAATATGCATGCGACAAAAATATATGTTAAAATCTTTAAAATATAACGAATTGTTTACTTCTCGCAAAAAATACTGATATGGTTCTAAAGAAATTGAACTGCATGCGACATTTTTTATTCAAAATGGTCAAATGAATGAAGAAAATACGCAATGTTTAATATCCGTGGCTGAGATATCCTATTTTATGTATACACTTTAAGGTGTTCAATGTATATTGTACCTAATAAATGGTCCGAGTACTGTTACAGTACTAGTATTTTAAAATCATGGTAGCATTTTAACAATAAAATTTAAATTTTAATAAATTTTAAAAATAAAATGGTATCAAATAAAAATACCCCAACAAAGGTGATTACCGTATATACTCGCTTATAAGTCGGTCCGCCTATAAGTCGGTTGTATTTAAGAAGCTTATATTTCAGAAGGACCGACCTCATATAATACCATTGTTTTTATAGCTCGCCTATAAGTCGGACACAGAGTTTTGAACCAGAGATTGACTCCCAAAAAACCGACTTATAGGCGAGTATATACGGTAATTTTAAAATTATAATCGACAACACAATCAACCAATTTGTATCGTTTACCTACATAATTGAGTATTTTCTTTAAAATTATGATTTTATATTTAACGTACATTACTTTTCTTGGTTTAAAAGATACATGCACATGCATGTACGGGAGAGAGAGAGAGAGAGAGAGAGAGAGGGAGAGAGAGAGAGAGAGAGAGATAGACACGTTTGTTCAACCATGTACATGTATATTCATGCATTTACCAGAGAGTTCCTATTTGAATTAAAATTTGATGATTTTAGTCAACTTCAAGCACAGTACACGTACATATATGTAGTCCATGCACGGATGCTATATTGTACATCGGGAATTTTCTTTAATCTTTCAACGATGCATCTCTCTTTCACGGAAAAAAAAATATAATCACATTAATTGAACAGCGTGAATAAAACCATATGGTTTTGGTTTGTGAACGTGTTTTACATCATGATCAGCATATCGCAACTCCTCGGGCCTTTCTGTCTAACAGAATGATAACCATCGAATGTATTAAGTATACACCATGACTCCCTTTCTTCAAACTTTGAAATAAATAATGGAAAATGTTTTATTTGCGGACTATTCAGTTTAATTTTATGGACTGTAAAGCTATTACCTAAAATATACTTTTAATATAGAAGGGACTTTCAACCCCGTCTATCCTTCTTAAATAGAAACTCCTTGGTGTATTAAATTTTAACACCCAGTGATGTTAATACCTCAAGGTTGTTTTTCGACCTGTGACGAAATGGAATGAGATAATTCGAATTTTAAACAAGATATTCGATTAAAAAGGTAATTAAATAGATCATAGGAAAAAATTGTTTTATGAAAAGATTTTCGTATAAAAAAATCTATGCATATAATCATAAACATCTATATAATAATTAATTCAATTTGTCGACAGCAGATGTTAATTTTGTTCTAAGCTGAAATTAACTTATGTGTATAAATTATACAAAAACCAAACAATTGTTAAATAATATTCCGAGGTAAACATTCTTATTCAATGGACTGATAGTTGTACGTAGCCTACACATTTAACCATAGGCTCCTATGCATTTTACATCCCTCCCGAAATAGTTCAGAGGCGAAATCAGGTTTTTTTTGTTTTTTTTTGGGGGGGGGGGGGTGATTGTGTATGTTTTAACGTCCCTTTAGAGAATCTGTGACGTATGGAGGGTAATTGTGTTCATAAATCCAGACTTGTAAGTTTGTAAATGCAGTCTTGTAAGTTTGTAAATCCAAACTCGTAATCGTGTCAGTTTCATAGTCTACATATGTAAGTAGGTAATTCAGACATCCAAGCACGTAGTTCTGAAAATACAACTGTGTTGACTTTAAGTATAAATTATGAATGTGTGTATCTTTGATGTTGTAAACTTTGTTTTCCGGAATTTATATTTCCGCGCTCTGAATAAAATACAAAGACATTTCACAACTCTACAAATGTAATGCCTACAGTTTGCCGAATTTTGATTGCGAGAAACTATGGAGGCCCATCAGTGCCACAATTCCTTTTCAATATTTAAGATCTTTCGTTTCCAACGGAAGACCTTCTACTGATTCTGATGATTAAGATTATTCTTCTTATTCTTTTTTTTCTTCCTAGACGCCAACTTTGACGCATCATGTCTTCCTATTCCTGTATAGATTTTGTTCAAATTTTCACAGCTTTTAGACTATCTATAACCCTTTTAGAATACTGTTTCACAATTCGGAAATTACCTTCTATTTAAGAGTTATTGCCCTTTGATTGAATTTTTCATACCTCTGATTTCAAGACAAAGGCTCAGAAAAAGGTAAAAATTGGAGCACAAAACCCTTTGACATTGAGGAGAGGAAGCATTGAAGTTGTGCTTATCGGTTTTTGTTTTTGGAATTTTGCATTAAAATGGCACTAGAGAGGGGTCAAAAATTAGAACGCGGAAAACAGCAAAAAATTCGACATACATTCCTTTATATCTTAAAAACTAAAAATGTTTTGTTAAGACATGTTGAATAAAAGTTGTGCATAATTGCAAGGGCTTTCATATAATACTATTCAAAAGTTATATAAGCCCCTATAATTAGGGATCTAGGGCGCTTGAAAGTTTTTGCTTTATAACTCAAAAACGATAAATATTTCGCTCTGGATCTTACGGACAAAATTGTTCTTTTACATCTTTTAGATCTGATGAAAATGTTTTTTTTTGCTCGATTATACCAAGGGTATTGCGTAATACATAGTAGAAAGCAGGCCATGTAAACAGGTAGCATTTTTTATTCGGAAAGGAAATCAGACCTCTTCATGGGTATAACTTAAACAGACTTGCCATCAATTATATACCTTACGGTATGTAATGTTAATTTTCTTATAAATAAGTTTTAAACGTGCTTTATGGATCACTATTAAATTATTTATTACAACTTGTCTAACTTTCTTTTCTTCTTTTTTAGTTCGTTTAATAGTGTTAAAAAGCGGAGAATATTAAATATATCTTTCTACGTTTATTATTACGGCAAACTATGTAAGTAATTTCAAACTGTATGCATTGAATAATTGACATCATTAGCTGTATGCATATTACGATCTCCATGTTCAGTTTGATGTTTTCAGTTATGTAACATAACGCCCGAATCCCACGCTGCCGATCGAGGTCACCAGTGTTCTAGCCACCTGTGGTATAAACAAAGCAAGTATTTGTGATCGCGGTTAAAATCTATCTTGTACAAAGAACTATTAATTAATTGGAAATTATGTTTTTAATTATATTAGATCAATAAGATTACTTTACCGATCTCATATAATCTTATTCTAAACACTGGTTGCATAAAATCATTTTGAATTTTAATCGCTTTCTTGGCCTGTTCACTCAACTATAAAAAAAACATTTCTCTATCACGTGCTTTTGTATTTTAATTCATCTGCAATTGTAATCAAAAGGGGGCTTCGGCAAATAATTGTAATTAATGACGGAAGTCTTGTGAAAGGTACATACTACGCATGCTGCGTACATATTATTTTACCATCACTCTTTTTAATCTCCATTTATTATTTTTTTATAATATTAAATAACATTATTCATAAATAATATTACTTTCAAATACGAGGGTTGTCCCGTAAAATCGTGGACAAGTTGTCTAGTGTAAAAAGTAATCATCACTGCGTTCTGAAATTTTCACTTCTCTTTAGTACTTATATTATGGATATACATAACAAAGTTCAAAAAGATATATGCATAAATAAACAAATTGTGATATTTTATGTTATGTACTGTTTCGCCCTACGGCGCACGGATTATAAAGTCAAGGTGTCTAAAACAGCGTCGCGTTTCATGTTTGTTAAATGTAAAGTTTGATAAGCCCCACTTAAATCTAGATTTTTTTTTGATTTTCATTCGTGAGTGTTTATAACCAGTTAAGGAACTAATGTGACACACTCATGTGATCTTCTGAAGATTTATTAGCCAGTTATGGACAGTATTCTCACCATCATTCAACTAACAAAGAATCTCATATCGACGGTCGACAGTGACAGCGGCTTTTGCTATTACAATGGCAGTCTGTCTGTATGTTTTATTCTACTTGGGGACTCGATCAAGAAAACTTCGCAAAGAAATCTTCCATTTCATTTATATTCTTAAGATCTGGTGATTTTTGTCACATTTTCTTTCTTCTGTATTCATTTAAAGTCTCTTAAGGTGTCATTACAACATCCAAGTCTAACTAATATGCTATCCGGTGCGCCGTAACGTCATCGAACGTCATAATTTTCGTGTGCTGTGCTTACCTCTCTCCCATTTCGAATGCTCGGGAAACTGCCAAAAATTAACCAAAATGCTTGAAATTTTCAAAAAGACATCAGAATTGATTAAGGAATTTAATTTGAACAATTTTCATCAAAATCTTGTGTATCTAAAACTTTTATTACGATTTAATACTTGTATATTCTCTAAAATAACCTTGTTATTTTTACCGTGCGCCGTAGGACCGTACCCTGTGCACATTCAAGCAGAATAAAATCTTTATTTTTGCAAATATATTATCAAAAACATTATGATACACTTAAATATGATGAATAAACATTTACTGAAAATTTCAGCTAAGTGCGCCCATTACTTTTTGAGAAAAGCGCTTTGTCCACGATTTTACAACCCTCGTATACTATAATTCACATCTTTGTCATATAGCAAACAGTTTCACCCAGCTCTGTAACTTTGTGTCTAAAGTGTTGTAGCCTAGTACTCGTTTACATGCACATGGCGAAAGAGAGCCGCGGGCACTTCGATGTAAAAATACATTGTATACTCTGATAGTTTTAAATGGAATCAAAGTACTGAGAGTACTGATAGGCGGAAGCATGATTGCAAGTGCCCATGTGCAAAAACTTTAATGACACATATTTGAAGCATAATCTATTTTAAAGGGGGGTTATAAATATTTTGATGGATTGTAGTATTGAAATCAAGGAACAAGAATAAACAATATGTCTCCCTTTTGAAGCGGAGACATGAGAATAAGTGACGTCAATATCAATATGAACATTTTAACATTTATTATACCCCAGCTTGAACAGCTGGAGGGTATACTGTAATCGGTATGTCCGTCCGTCCGTCTGTACGTCCGTCTAGCTGTGCGCGCGTCCGTTCGTATGTCTGTTACGCTTTGGGGTACTCATCTCTCATCCGCAAACTCCTGTAATACCTCTGAGTGAAATTTAATAAAACTTTTATAGAATCTTTATTACATATTGCCATTGTGCACCTCCTATTTTACTTTTTGATCCGACACATATTTTGAGTTTCCCGACCGCAACAAAACATGGACTTTTCCATTATAATCATATAGGAGGCGGGGGTATCCATTCGTTAACTCATTGCTCACAGTACCTCTAGTTTTTGTCAAGTATTACAATTTAAAATTGAAATGCAGGTTGCAATACATAAGATTTGTAAGATATGTTTTTGGGATACAAGAAATGGATAATATAAAATTTCACACAAAAATGAGTACTACTGCGTTATAGAAAATAATGAATATCTCAACTGCTTTTTGTTTTTTATGTGTATTAAGTTTTGGTACCAATGAAACAAAGTCTTGTTATAAAACAGCTAAATAAATAATGATGCAACATACATAGAAGACCTTACATAGATTTAGAATGTGCTTGTGGTTCTATGAATTGTTTTCACTCAATACACAACGCAGGGGTAATAAGGAAGCATACAAAATATTATACCTTGACAAAATCAGTGCAACACTATGACGTCATAGTAGGCGAGATGACGTCAATTTTAGAACACAGGTTTTCGTAATATTGGTATTTAGAGATATAATTCAACTCTAGTAAATGAATAGAAACGTGTAAACTTTAACAAAAATAAATTGTTTTTATTTTGTTATGCTGTATGTGTTATTTTGATGAAAATCTACCACCGATGACGTCATATGTAACTTGGGAATTGATCATGTCGTGTATAGAGAATTTGGCAACGACGGCGTGTACAAAGATACGTAAAATGGAGTTTAAAAGGAAAATTCGTGAATAATATGTGAAATTCATATGGAGTTCAGTTCAATAAACAGGTATGCTAATTCATTTTCATCGATTATATTCTATTGAGAAGACAGTCAGCTATATACGTATCCCGGTCGGCCTTTCCTCTGTCATCCGTGACAAAAATTATGCAACAGAACAACAATAAACTGGATATTTCAAAACATAAGATTTGTACAGATGGAAAGATGGTCTTCCGACAAACTTGGAAAGTGCTGCTAGAATCCCTAGTTAAGCATGGTTTTACATTAAAATCTCGGTTTATGTGTATAAAATTCAAAACATAGGAAACGGGTTCGTTCGAATGTGTGGAATAATTAATTTACTGACAGGACAATGGGAGTCTAGCAGCATTTTTTAGGCAAAACAGATGTTTTTCAACTATATTATTCACTCAAAGAAATTATTTAAGTCCGGGGTATTGTTGTTCTGTTAGGTTTTTTAATAAGGAAAATTTCGCTATTAATAGAAGTCACGTGATGCCGTGGCGATGGTGCACGTCTTTGCGTTAGACACTCTGTTATCTGTTTGCAATAGTTAATAACAGTTTACGTTTATCGGCGGTGTTGGTAATTTATCAGACTTTTTTTTAAAGTCTAAATTTGCCGAGAAATGACTTATATACTTCCTTAAAGGTACTTGGACACAGATTTGAAGTTAATATTTTCTCATTTTTTCTGTATAATATCACGAATTATATATTTTAATAGCATTTCACACAAAAATTAATTAAAAATCTTATTTCATTTAAAAGTTATTAAAACTTTAAATTTTTTGGCGGGTTTGATTGACACATCCTTGCACTTTCACAAATTTTAACTTTATTCTTAATCCTTAGGAAAAGTGGCAATTTTCATGTTTTAATGAGAAATATTAAAACTTTTATCAAGAAAAATAATTTTATTCAGAGTAGAAATGTTAGAAAGCAAAACATCTTCACAAGTATCGTCATTCCGAACTAAGTGATGCATACAGAGTATAGCAATTCGAGCACACTCGTGTTATGTACACAGTTTTTGTAAACAGGGCTAGAGTTCCGTTATTGTTTATATTTAGAATTCGCCGGGTGCGTTCAATCGTCACAGTCTGCTTACCACAACTACACGGACTGACAATATATTGTGTGTTTGTTTTGCTCTCGAACGTGTCTACTCTGAATTTTCTGGATTATAGTATTAATATTTTCATTTATACAAAACGAGATTGCCACTTTTCCTAAGGATTAAAAATAAAATTAAATTTGTGAGAGTGCAAGGATATGTCAATCAAACCCGCCGAAAATTTTGAAATTTCAATATCTTTTAAACGAAATAAGATTTTTAATTAATTTTTATGTGAAATGCTATTAGAGATTGTTCTATCTGACGTATCCGTATACGTATCCGTATCCGTATCTAGATATGAAAGGCATCTCGATCCCGATGTCTCAACCATCTAATACAATTTCCGTCTCTGTTTGTGGTTAAATAAGCCACAGTCATGCATTGGAAAATAGCAAATGGCAATTTTTCGATTGAAAATAGTAAACTGCTGTAAACCTCTATCATTTCGTACAAAAATATTTATTAAAAAATAAAAGAAAATGAATTCAAGTATAAAATATTTCATTTTAATTATTTTGTTTTAAAATGAATTCATTTTGTTTCAAAATATTTGTAGGAAATCCCCTTTCTCTTTTTCCTCTCGCTTAATATCAGGATATTTTATTGATATATTCTGAATTTGTCAAATACCTTTACACGGTATAACGGTATAACCCCCCCCCCCCACACACACACACACACACACACACTGAAATACAAAATACATTATCATCAACGCTATTGATAAAACACTGTAGCCGTTTTTAAAGAGACTTTTCAAACTGATTTCATAATTCGCTTCAGGACCGTTACAAGTATTGAGTATATGTATTGAAGAGCCTGTTCAACTCCCTCCTTTCCCCTCCCCTCATATTGGCGTCAGAAGCAAATTGAAAGTAGGGAGGGGGGCTAATTGAAAGAGAAAAAATATAAGCCCTGAAAAACCCTCACATGCAAAAAAAAGTACTTAAACACTATTTTGTGTGTGGGGTGGGGGTTGGGGGTGGGGTGGGGTGGGAGGGGGTCGAACTTTTTTCATTGCCATTTTTTTAACACTACCACTTACTCTTTTTTGACTGCAATACAACATGCCTGTTGAAAGTGGAAAGGGAGCCTATCCTACGCCTGAAACCCAACCCCCCCCCCCCCAGTTCCGGCGTCTGTGCCTCACCATGTGCACACACGACATTTGATAACGTCTTTTGACTATCATTCATTATCATCATTTGTGGTTTGATATAAAAACTACTAGTATTTCAGAATATGGTATTCAATAAATATTATCTCAACTCTCTTTTTATGCTTAGATTAAAATAAATATTGCTCAAAATTTTCAAAATAATACATCTTATTTTGCTAAGTCTACTTGTCCATCGTACTAATTTTCTTCTTTTTTTAGCCGACTTTCTTTTTTGAAATATACAATTTGGCCGAGACCGAGATCATTGTACACAAATTAAAGAATTGAAGAGAAGGAACTGCTTCAATGTAGCCAAGAAAAAAAAATCCCTCATTTAAAGAAAAATTACAGTGATGAAATACATGTATCAAAGTTTTTCAGAGCTTGCTTTGTTCACTATAAACTCGATCATGTAACTTTCTTAAAAAGAAGTTAATATGCAAATAGAATAGTTTAAGAAAGGAAGATACATCATAACCTAACATTTATTTTTCTCCCCCTTTATCGACAAGTGTTAAATCAATCGAGTAATACATATACTGCGTTTAATCGCAACACTGTCGGAAATTGTACATATTAAATTCTCAAGCTCCTTGAAACCGTGGATACGCATAGGCGTCAGAACGGGGGGGGGGGGGGACACTTTCTTGCGATAGACATAATATAGACATTTAAAAGTGGGGTTTACTTTTTTTGTTGGTTTAGCCCCCCCCCCTTTCAATTAACTCCTCCCACTGTTTGCCTGCGCCGCCCATGATACGGCTATCGATCTACAATTTAGGGAGTGTATTCAAACCGCCCCAGAATTACCAGATATCCAATTTTTTTCTGGAGAACTATGACCATCAAATACGTGATAATGAATGGCATAGAAGATGATAAAAAGGAAAAGAGGATGAACGTTTTCAGTAAATCCCCTATACACATTTGTTTTGCAATATGGTTAAATCTTCCCAAGTTAATGTACAATTACATGTTTTTACAATTAATTTACAAGTTTGAGATAAAGAGGTTTAACTTTATATATAATTATATATTATTGGGGATATGTCGTGTAAAATTCTTATAAATGTTAATTTTAAAATGAAGAATGAATACCCTAAGAGAGAGAGAGAGAGAGAGAGAGAGAGAGAGAGAGATTTTCTAACAATTTTCTACACATTTAAATAATTAAAATCATGCTTGTTTTTCTAATTTTATTTTTAAACTTTACCCCCCCTCCCCCAAAAAACATGATGCATAAGGTTTATACAGCAATTGATTTTTTTTTATTAAAAATATCACACTACATATCATTTTTTAGTGAATAAGGTTAAAAATCAAACATAAAACTAATGAAATGTAACCAGATTGTTTAAACATCGGGATCGAGATGCGTTTCATATCTCGATACGGATACAGATACGGATACTTATACGGATACGTCAGATAGAACAATCTCTATTAAAATATATAAGTCGTAATATTATAGAGAAAATAATAACTTCAAATCTGTGTCCAAGTTCCTTTAACATACCTGCGAAATGGCCCAGGTAGAACAAATCATAAGTCTCTAATGCTGATGACAGGTGAACCCTGTGTCATGATGTCCACAATAAATGGAATATTTTTTTCTGGAGAGCTTCTACCTTGGAAAGTCCTTGAACGCCAGACAATTTTATTTTTATTCCTGTGGTAAATTTGTCTTTGGTGATTGTAAAATACTGGTACATACATCCCAATATCAGTGGTGATTTCTTTTCTGGAGATTATCTACACCATTTCCCTCACAACTGTCTCTTGGCAGAATTTTCTACAAAGTGTATAATTGATAAAAAAAGAATATCTCATAATACATATTTGACAAAAATTATTTTACAATGTATCCGACTTTCAATAAATGAAATCAAGGACTTCAAATAACCATTTAAGATATATTTTAATTTATTTTTCTAGGGAAGTCAACTTTATCGGGTACTCCATCGAACGTCCAAGTATCGAATACTGAAAATATTTACTCGGTTACTCGGATGTATATTATTTCATATAGGTACACATTTTTATCAAAAACTAATCAATTATAACTAAAACATGCAAATGGTTATAAGCATGTCTTCATCTACACCTAGCTGTAAAACATCCGTTTTCGCCTTGACCTACATTCATTCATTCATTCAGAGAAATCTGACATGCATAGAAATTAATGCCACTATGCCCACTTCAAGAGTGAAGTGGGTATATAAAAATAACGAGAGATTCAAAACTGCTGTATACTGGAAACAACCAAAAAATGATATAAGACTAGCGATCCTGACCAACAACATCCGTCCCCTCTCTTTCGCTAATAACCTACATGTGTACAAAGTAGTTTGTCAAATAAATCCAATTAAAACAACCTTTTGTAATTTTTGCGTGTATTGTGCATTTGTGTTTTATTTGATTTGTGGGTTAGCACGGAGCTAAACTAGGCTCAAGCTCAAACTTTTATCTACATTTTACCGTGTAACTGTGTATTTAGTTGGGAAAAAGTCAGAGTAAACGGTTATTAAATATTGATCGATTTTACTTCCCTATTAATTTTTTTTGTATTTTTTTTTCTCTCTCAAAAGCCTGCTATTATAAGTAATGGTGTATTTGCATGTATTTAAAAAAATGAAAAGAAAATACGCAAGTCAACAAAAATAAGAAATTTCAATATATATTTTAAAAAATAGTCTTCGGTTCATTTTTGCCATTATAACAAAAACATTAATTTTGTTATGCTATCAAAAAAAATATGTATCATACATGTAACATATGAAAAATGTTTCCACTTGAAATATAATGATTGATGTACTCACCTTCAGAAAAGTGTTTCTGTTTGTGCTGAGTTGAGTTTTCTTCTGCAGTTTAGAGGTGACACAAAGCAAATTCACAATGCAATCTTAATTATATCCCACTTTCTGTCAGCTTCCTCCGTATGGACACATCTATACAGACTAAAATATAATATATTTCTTATACTTGCGTCTTAATTTCTGTTCAATTCCAGTTCTGGTACATCCTTCAACATACATGTATTTTCATTAAATGCGAAAAGGATATATAAATGTATACACAAACTCGGCATGATAATTCCTCAAATAATTTCTCCCAGGCATGTAATCATAGTAATTATAGAGTACCAGTTCATTCGATAAGACCCGACCATAACAGATATCATATTACGATATCTAAAGCATGCCTGCATAGGAAGGCGACATTTTCAAGTTTAAACTATAAAAGATAAGGGTGACAATAAGAAATAGGCTAATCACACAGCGTGAGTTACCTTGCTTATTTTGAAAAGATCCAATTAACCATTGTTATTATTTATGCTCCACGTGGGTTTGTTTACAGTAATTTCACGCTGAATTGTTAGATTATTACGCGAATGTAGTACATATATGTAAATAAACAATTGATAAAAGGGGTTACATACCTTTTTTCTTCTATCTTATACAAGATTAATGAAAAGATTAGTTCCTCAGTAGCAATGTACATGTCATTAATTCAGAAACATAATTACCTACTTGAACTATTTTGTCCCTCGTAGTATTTCTACAGATCGCTTCAGGACCCCGTGTTAATCAAATGTTGAACCCGATTTGTTTATGTGTTTTCGTTCGTCCTTCTCTCAAACGTATCAGGAGTACTAAAATAACTATTCGTTCTATTATTAGGCTATTATTTTTATTTGACTTTTTTACATTAATCAAAATAAATTGTTTTTAAAAAATTCGCCATAACACACGCTTTTTGATTTGATAAAAACGATAAAGATGGGGAAGGGGGTCAAATATGATTTAGCGGGTTGTCTGCCCTTAGTTTAAGATACATCCGTTTGGAGTACCATGAAACGGGGCAAACATCTTGAGAGGTCAAAAGGTCAATAAAGCAAATGTAATAGGCGGCTTCCGCCTAAATGGGTTTGAAATCATGTCAACTCTTTCATTTTTAAGCGCTAAGCGCAGCGCACAGCGCTTTCTGTCAGCGTAAATCTACTTCCGTCCTGGATCCAGCGCCACTATAAGCAAGTTAGATAACTCCACTTGTTATTCTAAAAATATGCAACTGGAAATCCCTGACTCTCTTTCTGCTATCTTAGTGTAATGCTGCGTTACGTGCATTTCTAATAATAGAAGGTAATTAGTAAGGTTTAAGGATGTTCCACAGTTAGAAGATAAGAGCTGTTCTTATCATGCTCTTCTGTACATACATTGTAGTTCATTTAAATCATGTTGGCACACATTAATTTGGTACCTCGTAGCTTACAATTGCTGCCTCTATGGCGCAATTACTTAATTATAGAACCAGTATATTATTTATTATGTACATGCAATATAGTGATTGAATATTCATACGTACCCGGTACATGATTTAAGACTCAGATGGGATTTTGATAAAATTTTAAATCTCAAACTGGAAGTGAGTTATTCAATAAAAGAAATCACATAAAATTGATTTACAATGTACTACTTACATAATATGGTACATTCTATATATCCATATAAACTATAATTATTTTTTCTTCTAGACAATTATTTCAGGCAATGTCACTAAAACAAGCCTTTCTATTAACATCTTGCACCACGCTGAGATTTATCAGTGAAGTTGATTTTCGCATCTAAGTATCAATTAGTAACAGACTGGAATGCATTCAAGGACGGTTTTTTTTTAATGTCTATACTTGTGTTGTACATAATTCGAAAGGAAGGGCAGTTTGTGGCTGTACAGACATGTAGAGCATGTGGTGGATGTGTTTTCAACGAATCCACTCAAATAGTAAAATTTATTTCTTGGAATATATGTGTTGTGCTATAAATTGAAATTATGCGTGTAGTGTGCAGGATATGGCGAACCATGCTAAAACTTTAATTAAAGTTCTTAGCAATGGACAGAAATAGGGCTGATGAAATGTTAAGCAAACGGTGTAATACTTAAAATAGGGAACTAGGATTAAATAGTTTATGTAAAGATGTGTCTCAGCTGTGTTGCCGATTCTTAATGAAGACTAAATAAAAACAGAATAAAATAATGATGTATACCTTCATGAAGATTTATTAATACTTGATATTAATGCTGTATTTTCTTTCTTGGACTCTTGAATTATTAATCATTGAAATAGCAGAAATATAATGGGCAATTATTTTCAGTATTCCTTTTTAACTAGCACAACAATGTCGTAGATATGTTTTTCCTCTCAACATGTTTTGCATGGTAGTGAAGATCATACATACACAAGTAAAGAATGGTGAAATGTACCAGGCGTCCGCAAAAAATACTGAAGCATTTTAAATTATTTTGACAATAGTCAAAAATACTTTTGGGGGTTTAACATATGACGGGTTTGACGTATTTTTAATCCATAGAAGAAAAAAGTAAAATTTTTGTTGCAAAAACGTATCATTTTCTAATGAGTGACACATATTGTATATCAACACAAATGTTACTGTAAATACATGTACACTGTAAATCAAATATTTGAATATCAGAGATTACAGGATAACATCAAAAGATAAATATAATATCTTTATACTAAAATGTATATATTTTACATATTATCTCTGACATAAAGGGCGTTAATTCTACGGATGTTAATTTCATTTATATATGACGATGTTAAAAATATGATGCCAATCTTCAATTTGAAAAACTTGTAAACGCAGAATGAATTTGTTTTTAAATATGATCACCAGAAGATTTTATCTTTCAGTGTTGCACGTAAATGAGAGGAATTTTAGCGACATTTTCAAGTGTTAACATTTTTTTTCAAATACATTGTACATGTATACATTTTCCAGCAAAAGTATTGTCTTCAGACAGTATAGCTACATGTATATTTTGAGTTTATATTTGATCGGAAAACTCGATTATCATCTCGAAAGAAAATAATTTTACACGCAAAAATATATTCTTGCAATTTCTTGTACAGAACTGTAAGTAAAATAGATTGATCTTTTGACATACGAAGATAATGTATGATGTTATGTTTGAAAAAAAGGCATGAGGCAATGCTCAATTTCATATCCCAACGGGGTTCACATATTCAGGATTCACATACTTTTTGACAACTGTGCTCGACCTAGCGCTATCGCACTGTCAAAATATCGCTTAGAATTAAATACAACAGGGCATTTTAAATTAAAATATAATTCTGACAAATTCCAAATCAATATGCTTAGCGCTTTCCAGTACTTTCAGTACTTTGATATTTATTATCATTATATTATCTTACGTTTGCTTTAATCAGTCGTAATCGCTTGTGTATTTATTCATTTCAAGTTCCATGTCTTTTAAAAGCCGAATAAGCAATAGTTGGGTTTGCAACAATTTATTTTTCTGTATTTATCGAGGAGGTTATTGTTCTATGAATCTTAAACTACACGTACACATACATGATAATTG